>NW_023270807.1:85416625-85666585 GCF_011800145.1 Mirounga leonina | reverse complement strand
TCCTTTCCTTTCCTTTCCTTTCCTTTCCTTTCCTTTCCTTTCCTTTCTTTTCCTTTCCTTTCCAATTTCCTTTCTTTTTTTAACTTCCTAGGAGCACAAAACTAGTCACCATAAAAAAAAAAAAATTCATGGAACAAGAAGCAATAAACAATTTCTCCCAAAGGTCAAAAAAAAAAAAGAATCTCCAATGAGAAAAAAACAGAAAACAGAAAAACCATCAGGGACCAAGGAGGAGAACAGGACACAGGAAACCCCATGCCCCTGCCAGTGCTCATTGCAGACGTGTCCTGACCCCTCAGAAGAGGTGTGCCCATCTGTGGTTCAGGAGAGCCAGGAGCAGTCATATGTGGGTGATTAGATTTTCCACACTTACTGCTCCATTTTATAGACGGACCACCAGAGTTCCTATAGGGCAGTATGAGGACTGCTCTCTGACTCTACCGAGTTAGCAGTAGGTAAAAACAGCACGGTCCTTAAATTCAGCACTCCTTACCTCTTTACAACTGCTGCGTAGTTATTAAAGTCATAATAAAGTAGGATTCCTACTTATCAACTTTTCTAAAATAAATATAAAATATTAACAATGAAAAATCAGTAAAGACAAAAAATGCATTAGCTTATGCCTTTTTGCCTTTACTTAGTCATTTCACCCCTTAACACTATTAAGCAAGAAACATTCATGGACTAGAATGCTCATTCTTAACTAATTGTTTATACAAACTGTAAATGAACACTTTAATATTCTCATGCTTCTTTGGTCCTCGTTACAACTCTGTAGACCAGGTTATAATTTTTCTTATCCTCATTTTATAGATGAACCTGAAGTTTAAAGAAAATAATTTATCAAAAATCAAACCGCTAGTACAGACAACAGTCAATATTAAATAAAGAACTTCTGTCTATAAATTACATTCCACCTCCTTTAATCATGCACCTATAACCATAATGACTCCAAATAAATATTCTTCTAAAAAATAATTTGTTACAAGACCTATTATCCACCCAACAGGGACACATACTAAGAGTATAATTCTTGAGTAATTTTCAGGGTGATCTTGTAAAAAATATATCAGCACTCTGAAGATCATTTTTTATACATGAAAAATATTTGTTCAATGCCCCTAATTTGAATCACCCAACAAATCAGAAAAAAATCATACTTCAGCATCTTAGACATTCACTATTAATTCCTCAAACCTTTTCTTTATATATTCTTTTTCTTTTTCTAGTTTGAAGAATAAGAAAACCTATTAGGAAATTTAGCTGTTACAAGTAAAACTGAATTAAAAGAAGAAGAAATCAGGAGCAAGAGAGAGAGAAAGAGAGACCTAACAATGATACTAGGTTTGGGAGGTGTTTTAATCATAGTATTCGTCAAGGAAAAAAATGAAACACTGTGCTCTTTGGGCACACATATAGCATTTCTATGTACAAGAATGATTTAAAATTGGCATTGGCTTTAAATATTGCCCATGAATGAACTCTTAGAATTAAAAACAAAAACAAATGCAACACACATAATTACTGATAGAAAATACAATTTAAACGCAGAACGGTTAATTAGCAAGCACAGAATATTCCACAAATTACTTACAAGGACAAGCTAAGCCCTATCAAGGCTTCAGTGGTCTGCTTCTATATGAGATACTCGTTGTCACTGTATAGATTTTTTTGCCCTTCTGCTAAACATTCCATGACTTTCTTGGCAAGACTGAATGTAAGTTATTCTTATAAAATACCAGAACTGTCATAATTATGATTTTTTAGTATTATCCGAATTAATTGCAACTTCCAGCAGGGACACGGACTAAAATAGCAAGAGCTGCGGGTGATCTCAAACTACTCTCAGCATGTCCCAGCGAGTACTTGGCCAGGAGCACAAGTTACTTAAAAAAAGCATGTAACCCTTTAGGCCCGACAGTCAATTAAGGCCTTGGTAGAAATGTCAGCCATAAGAATGAAAAGACCTTTCAATTATTTACATACAATTTTCCTCTAATTAGTGAGAACTGATTTTAATTTTTTCCCCCTCTTTCCTCAAACAGGACCATATGGGATCAAGTTTAGAAGGGCAGCTGCTTCATTAAAGACAGAGAGAGAGAAAATGAGAGCAAGAGCGGAGAGCCAGGAGGGAGAGAGAGAGAGAGAGAGAGGTAGTTTTTCTTGTCAATCAGACCTCATGATTCTTATAGAGACGGGGTCAGCAAATGCCTCAGCTTCGCAGTCTTTAAAGATTTATAAGGATCTTTGCTAGGGGCCATGCTGGTGATGTGAAACAATAAGACATTTTCAAAAATGCCTGACAAAGGAAGTACAAAGATAATCAGCAGAGTATAGTGTCCCAAGCTCCATCTACTCTACTTTGATTTGGTAGTTACATGGCTTTCCAAATAACAGTACATGTACGTAAAAAATATATAATGATTTAAATATAGTATAGTCAAAATCATACCATAAAATTACCTTTGTAAAGCAATTTTGAAAAGACTTTTTGAAATATTTGAGTAGAATTGACTCTGGAACAATTGTAAGTACTATCCAATCTCTAATATCAATCTGGAGTTGACATATCTTTAGGGGCACAGTTTGGAAAAACCTTCACAAAAGTACATGCATTTCATTTTTTATTCTATGGAATGGACAATAATGTAATAAAATATCCTTTTGTTGATGTTTTCGCTTTATTTCTAGGTATCTACCTCTGGAGGAAAGAATGTTCTGGGTCTTTCTAATTACATTACCTCTTTAATATAACTTTCTAAAGTGTTTTTAGGTCATCGGCTTATGAGGAGAGACTTAGACGTATTTACACTTTTAAAAGTAGAATTTGAAAACACACTACCTTTCAGAGCTTGATTTATTTGTATTTATTTGTTTCCAAATGTTAACTTGGAATTGCCACGTGGGAATTTCCAAATGAGGTAGCAGGCATATGATATTTCCCTAGCAGTGTTTACAGGATGCTGACAGTAAGAAAGATTGACATAAAAGAAAACATTAAGCATTCACAGTTTTGTTTCCATTTATCCTGACATTGTTATTTAAGACAAACTACCTAAACTTTCTTAAAATCCAACCCTATGCACAGGAGCCCGGCCGTGCTTCTAAGTCTTCCACACGTGGCTTTAATTCAAATAAGAAGCAATTTCACCATCTGACTACAGGTTAACTATCCCCAGAAAATCCCCCTGCATTCCCTGTACCACTGTATGAAGATAGGCCCAAACCAAAAACCAGAACATTCAAAACCGAACCAAAAACACCCAGGTAAAGTCAGAAGTTACATGGAACAGCTTCTGCCAGCCAATAAGACTCCTTTCTGTGCAAATAGGATGTTCAGTTGATTCGGTTGTCTGGGCAGGGGAGTAGGCTCTCAAGAACCTGGGAGTATGTGCAGATTTTGTAGAGAATGGGAATGGCTTTCTCTTTCTGCTTTCTCCCATCTTTAGTCTGAGCCATTATGGAGAAAGATGAAAGCATCATAGAAGAACTCAATCTGGAGTTTTGGGGCAGAGAGGGCTGGCTTTGGAAAACATCTATCCTAAGGGATCCCCAATATTTTATAATACAACAGGCTCCAATGCCACCCCCAAACTCGTGTAACTCATGAAGGGCAATAGCTGCCCGCTGACTTTGTGAAAATCAAGCCCGTTGGCCCAAACATTCTCTTCTCTCAAGCTCCTGGAAGAGTTACCTGCCTTCTGTCAAATGCCTTCTGTCCCCTTTCTGCCATCAGTCACTTCTAGTTGGGAGAAAGTTCCCCTTAGTCCTGAAGCTGTTGACTAATGAATTCCTGACTCCCCTTTCCCTCACATATCAGTAAAATCAAAGAATTATAGTGTCATTCAAAGCTAGAGTCTTGGGCAACTGTCATTTTACAATGGGCTGTGTGAGAATGGCTTCCTTTTAACTAGTCCCCATGATTTATTCCAGATTCCTCCATTTTAAGTCTATGTTATATGCCAGAAAGATTTTTCTAAAATGAAACATTTCCAATTTTTTTTTAAGATTTTATTTATTTGACAGAGAGACAGCGAGAGAGGGAACACAAGCAGGGGGAGTGGGAGAAGCAGGCCTCCCGCGGAGCAGGGAGCCCAATGTGGGGCTCGATCCCAGGACCCTGGGATCATAACCTGAGCCGAAGGCAGTCGCTTAACGACTGAGCCACCCAGGCGCCCCAAAACATTTCTAAGTTTTTAAATTTTCTTTCCTAGTTTAAGTCTTCTGTGGCTCCTCACTACCTGTATTTATAACAGTGATTTCAAACACAGCGTATGCTTCAAAAACATCATGATATACCCTTCACCTTCAACGTGTTAGATTTGCTATTTCTAAGACACCTCCTGAAGAAGGTCTGCTAGAGTGGGGATCTTTCTCTCAAACCACTCCAATCCATTTTTGCAGGTGGAGATGGACTAAAAGATTGCCGACCCGTATAAAGAAGAGCCTGATTCCAGGGTGAAGAACAGAGATTGAAAAAATAAATAAAATAAAATATAAAATAACAAAAGGAAATGAGGAAGAAAAGAGAAGGCAGGATTTCTTTGCCAGTTCTGAGGAGATGGCCTAGTAGGTATCAGTAGCAGGGAGGGCTGACCGGGGGGTTGGAGGGGGAGGGACTAACGGGACGGTCACTGCTGACACTGGCTTCCTGGGCGGGTCATGTGAGCTGTTGCACACCCAGGAGCCTCATGCCTGGGTCACGTTCTGTTCTCACCATCTTGAAAGTCTTTTTTTTTTTAAAGATTTTATTTATTTATTTGACAGAGAGATAGCGAGAGCAGGAACACAAGCAGGGGGAGTGGGAGAGGGAGAAGCAGGCTTCCCGCCGAGCAGGGAGCCCGATGTGGGACTTGATCCCAGGACCCTGGGATCATGACCTGAGCCGAAGGCAGATGCTTAACGACTGAGCCACCCAGGCACCCACCATCTTGAAAGTCTTAACTTTATTTTTGAACTTGTGTTTTACAACTGAAATCCAGTGAGACAACTGAGCATTCAAGAGTAGAGATGTGCTCAGTATGTGTGTCCGCCCCTCCCTGCCTCCCCATAAGCGCAGAATTCTGAGAGACTCACTCGCAGTGTGGGAGTTCGTTGACATTGTGAGCATAAGCTAAATGCGTCACGTCTACAACTGAGTGAGCAGGGTGCTGACAGCTCAAAGAGGCCGTGCTTTCCCTGAGAACGAGAACATACTTCAAATACAGAAAAACACAACGATGTCCTAAGAAACACAGTGACCGAAGAACCCTCTCACATCCTCTCTTTCTTATGTTACTTCCCTGAATTAGCCAACCACTTCAACTAAAAAGAATGACATAGACGGGAACAGAGAAACCGAACAACCCGTAAGTCCTCTTCCTTTCAGTCTCTCCTTACCCATCAGTAAGCCAAAGGCAAAGACTGTTGGTAACTATGTATGCATATAGACAAATGATACAGTTGTGTTTTGTGCAGCACCCCTGCTGCTCTAGTAAGAATGAAATACACATGCACATACAGGCTCTGAAATGTGAATTGTGCAACTTGAGTGATTTCACATACGAGTTGAATGATCTTAGGTTTGCATTTAAAACTGGCACTGTAGCATATAAAGATGAATGGCAAAATTCATGTTAAAGTTTTAATGTTTCTTTACTTAGAACATTAAAAGCAAATAACAAAACACCATGGCAAACTGAGAGAGAGTGACCATAGAAGAAGGAAAAAGCTTTATATTTTAGGAAATTCCTTACTCTCAAACGAGGGGCCCTGCATTTTCCTTTTGCGCTGGGCCCTACAAATGATGTACTTGGCCCTGCCACTTCATTACCTGCAATTCTCATTTTGGTTTCCATAGTTGGGTGGAGTTTATTATTCAAATCACAAGTAAAAGGCTACTTGATAGATTCTTCTCTATCTTGTGGCTTGACAAATTAGTTCTAGGGCCAGTTGAGGTATGGACTAAATGCTCCCTTTTTGCCATGATTGGGACATAGTCAGAATTGTGGCTGGGGTGGGAGGGAGCAGAAAGAGTGGTTCATCCCTGGAGAAAAATTCTAATATATAATGTTTTCAACAATTTTTAAAGGTAATATATTCACATGGTGGTTGTTAGAACCATGGGGTTCTTAGAATCACCTAAGGACCCCCTGTGAAATACTCAGTTAAAATATCGGTTTTGAGAATATGGGGTCTATGGATGTTGGGCTGGGCTTATGTCCTTTACAGGCACTTTCTTGAGTGCAAAGATGCCAGCACCCAACACAGTGACCAATGTGGAATAAACACACCAAGGAACGGGTGAAAAATAAATCCTGGGTTACCCTTGGTCCCACAATTTATGGCAGATGTAACTATGAAAATAATGCCTTCCTCACTTAGTTTGATCTAGTTTTTTTATTCACTGATAACAAAAATGAAGGAAAAATAGGTAAAACAAAGGTTATACAGATAAATAATAAGAGAAAAATTACCTTCTTTTAAATTTGGGACCTCTTGCCTTGGTAAGAACGCAGAGTGATTTTGGAGAATTTCTCTGCAGGATTGAAGAAATGGGGCCGAGTGTGGGGGTGTGGGGGGAGAGGAGTGGAGGGTGAGGAAACTGAGCAGCTGCAGTAGGCAAGGGGAGAGGGGGAGACCTCTCAGGCAGCTCAGGAGGTAGTGATATTGTAGAAATGTCTAAAGGGGATATTTCAGTGATAAAATTCTCTCCTGCTTCATCTTAAAATGAAATCCACAATTTCTTGCTAATGTTTTGATGGAACTAGACTTGCATATGTGAAGAAGGCTGGGACTCCAGTAAAGATTGAAATGGGGCTTGCGTTGGAAGGAAGCTCCAAGAGGAGGACGGAGGAAGGGGTGACACCGGTTTGAGTTACACAGATTTCAAAAGGCTGTCTTTAGCATTTAAGAGAAGGAGAAAATTTGTTCATTTCCCATTTAACATTCTCAGCCTTCCTGATAACTTTTGGCTGTTCACATTGACTTATTTCTGGGCACATATTCAATTTCCCTCATTCCTTTGCCCTCTCCAAAGGAAAGAACTAATTCCAGTGCCTCCAGTTTTACCATCTAGCATTTTGTCCAGCAAATGGACTCCTTGGAATGATGATGAAAGAGAAATGTCCGTAGAGATTTGTGGCAAAGGCGGAGAATATTTTCATCATAAAGGGAAAGCCTGTTTCCCTGGCCACCTTCAATGGCCTATTTCCTGGGCTCTAAATATAGAGCACCAGGGCTTTCCTCACACCTGACCCTGATGCTGCCAGCTGGGAGATTTGGTCTCTATTCCAATATAAACTCTACCATGTAAACAATATGTCTCAGCCACTTTCAATATAGGCATTTTTTTTCCTTAAAATGTATGCTAACGATATATCGTTAAAGTGAAATATTTGCTGCTCCTTGTAAGTTTCTAGGTTTAAGCTACAATTTCTATTATTAATAAGTGAAAAATAAAAGGTATTCTTGGGCTGCCTCTGTATTTTGAACACCAGCATAGAGTGTCTCAGGTTTGAGAACCTTATTATCTGGACTGAGCAACTACTCGCGGTCACAAAGAGATGAATCACTGTGACTCTAAATGGAAATCATAGACAATCACTCACAATACCTGCCTTAGGTTGATTCATAGTACATCGGCCCTTAAGCCCCAGGGGCCTCACCTGTCCCTGTGGCCCGAAGAAATCATTTGTGGTTTTGATCACATGTGATTTTCTTCTGCCTCTAGCTTCCTCTTTCTGGTCAATCCATCATACACAAAGTCAGCTTTCTACAACACAAATTATGTTGTGTTATTCCCTGCTCAAAAGCCTTCCAAGACTCCCCACTGATTTCAGAAGAATCCAAACCTCTTAGTGTAGCAGTCAAAACCCTTCACAATCAGAACTCAATCTTCCCATCTAGTACTTTCTCTCTCTTTCCCTCCCCTTTCCTGTACTTCCCTCCCTTTCTATAAATATATTTTTAAATACTCCAGTAACTCTAGTTAGCAGTTACTCATGGGATCAGGGATGTTCATTGACTCTTTCATTTAGCATTAGACATTAAGCCATACTTTTTTTTTTTTTTTTTTTTGGTGTACAATACAGTAATTCAACAATTCCATACATTACCCAGTTAAGCCTTATTTCTTTATTCTTGTATTGATATAAGGAGAAGAGTTTGGTTGAATAATACCTATACAGTCAAATGTTGTTCATCTAATTTTTATTTGAGACATTTGATAAAAATGCAGATTTTTCAGCACCACCTTAGACCTAAATCAGAATCTTTGGAAATGGGATATGAAATCTGAAGGTTAAGCAAGTTTTTCATATCTATCTAATACCCCAGAGTTTGGATACTCCATGTATTTGACATTAAAAGCAATAGCATTTGCCTTAATAGTATCATTTCTATCTTAATCATCTCTGTGCCACTCAAACATGAATATCCTGCCAATGCCTACTATGTATCCTGCAGGGCATACATTACCCAAAATAGATAGGTGTAGTTCTCTGGGGCTCACTATTGATTGAACAAAAAAAAAAAAGAAGACTGAAAAATATCATTAAATATTCCAAAAGATAAAGGAAATGTGCCAGAATGCTGAGGCTTTGCTAGGATTCAGTGACTAGAGTTGAAAATATTTGACTTCTAAGGAAGCCTTCAGGGAGATATATTGTTTTAAGGACATGAAAATCATTCCAACTTTGGAAATGCACAAAAGCAAAGCATGTGGAAGATTCACGAACCCTGATCAAGTTGAGTCCATCTTAGTATGTGATGGGAGAGAAGTTAGACATGGAGAAGAAAGTGAGCCTTTGTAGGTAGAACAGCTAGAAACACACAGTTTGAGGACTTTGATAGGGAATTCATTTAACATTTATTAGACCTGATTGAGCAGCAATATAGTTCTAAGAAATATGAAGTCATCCAGTGACAATAACTGATACTCACTCAACAATTATTTATTGAATGGCTGTATACATGCTAGTCACTGTTTCAGGCACCAAGAATTCAGCAGTGAAGAAAAGAGAAAAAATAAGCCCATACCATCAGGAAGATAGACAGTAAACATTCAGACTGACTCCCAGCATCTCTTCTGTCCTTTCTGTACTAAGTAGCAGCAATACAGTGTAAAGAATTTTCCTCCACTCAAGTGGGGGGCCAGTCTAGCTAAAGGCAACCCTCTCTTGCCAATGGTTGCTTGAGGAAAGGGGCTTATGATCCAATTCTCAGTAATAAGATCAAAAAAAAAAAAGAAATGTTTGCTGGAATCTAATAAAGGCGCAGGAAACCAATTTCCCTTTCCTATTGGATGAAGAAGAAACACAACCTCAATTTCTGCCATGAGGGGCTCTATATTTGGATGACACCAACACTGTTGTTGAAGAAAAAGAAATATAGAAAGAACTTGCTGAATCAATCTTCCAAGAAGCCTGCACCATCTCTGGGCTTTTTCTTTTATGAACTAATTCTTTTTATTTTTACTGATGCAAAATATATCTTAAGTGATACACATATATAACAATTTTTACATACCTCATTTTATCCTCAATAACCTTCTTCAAGATGAATATTCTCTGCTGATAAAAATATAAAAGAAAAAGCTTAAAAGTGAAGAAAATAGCAGAAAATTTTTACCAAAGCCCAAGTGGGAGGTTTGGGGATTTAGAAATATATAGTATAGAAGCAAAGTAACAGTCATGGAGCATCACCTGTGTGTGGATTATTATGATAAGCATTTCACAGATTATCTAATTTTAGTTTTTATAAAACTCTAAAAGTTCATTATTATCCTTATTTTACAAATGAGTAAAATGAAGGCCAGAGAGAGTGTAAGGAATTTACCCCAGGTCACAATGTGCAGCAAACATTTCAAATTCAGATTTCTGGTCAGCACATTCTATGCTCTTTCCACTTTGCCATAAATTATTTCTTGTGAGAAAGCATTTCCTATGAGTAAGTTCTCATAGAGGAGTAGTCATCAGGGCTTGGTAACATGAGAATTTAAATAAAAGAACATTGGAGGAAGATGTGTGAGTCCTTGTGACTGGAACAACAGTGTGGTAACAGTGAAAACAGTGAGACATTGAGAATAAAGCTGTGATGAAGGATAACCAAATGGTATTTGTGGGCATTTTAAAGGCAGAATTACAGTGAATATTGGGTTATTAGCATTGCACAGGGATCAGAAATGAATGTTTGGGGAAGTCCAGTGAAGGATGTGAGAATAGGAGGACACAGAAAAATAAAAGAGAATAAAAGGAATGAGAAAACCTGGCTCATCTATCGGCAAAATCATATGCTAGATGCCTCAAAGAAGAGTTTAGGAAGAATATGAAGAAAGCCTGTCAAAATGAAAAATGAACTAATTCATCATTACACTTTGGACTCTCAGATTCAAGATGTAGAGTGGCAAATGGTTGAACCAGGTTTATCTGCCTATTAGTTCAAGCAAAAAAAGTGCCTGGGAAAATATACCAAAATTCAGAAGTTAACAGAGTTTAGACCGCCAATTCTTCCACATCCTGATACAATAAGTTTCCTGTTGTTTGGAGGGGAAAAGAATGTGGGAGGGAACTTATTGGGTGCCTGTTTTGAGGTAGACTCTAATAAGAACTTCACATATAATTTTTGGCCCACCCTGTTGCATGGATCTCAGAATAAAGCTTCGCCACAAAAGCTATAGAGATGTGATGGACGCTCAATCCTCACAATAACCATGTGGGATTATTGTGTTAGCTTCTGTTTTACAATCGAAGAAGGGAGGCTCAGAAGGATTAAGTTAGTAGTCATAGGTTATAGGGTGAAATCAGGATTAGAACATAGGTTTGAATAACTCCAAAGCTGTGTTTATCCACTTCTTGTAGACCTTTCAACCACATTTTATTTAAAATAGTCCTTCCGTGAGAAAAAAAAAAAAAGTAAAGTGAACAATTGAGAGGCAATAAATAATACCATATATTTATTCACAAGAGCAAATTCATTTAGCTTAGTCACTGTGCTCGTTATAGTGCCTTCTAATTAGTGTTCACAAGAACAACAACATAGGGACTTTATCAGCTTTCGTAGAGTGATCAGATTGAATTTACCTTTCTATCTTAAACAAGTAGAAAATTAGACTACATCTTTAAAACTATGGTTTTTCAGGTGCTAGATAGCAGGCAATACAGGTCAGTGACTCCTGAGAGCAGGGGAACAAATGCAGTGAGCTCTGCTAGGAGAGAGGTGGCAGACCATAGCTGATGGAGAGTGAGCCCAAACAGAGCTTATTGGTCTTGTTGAATTGAGAAAACTGAGGTGGGAGTTTGGGGAATCTAAGGAGGCTAGAATTTAAGTGGTGGAATCAGAGAAAATGGATCTGGACAGAAAGAGAACTTCAGGGATTTACAGATGTGCTCCCTTAAATTTCTGGCTGAATAATATGGACATATGAGAAGAAAATACCTGAATTCAGAGGAAGAACTACTGTAAAGAAATATCTAGAAAAATCTACCCAAGTGTCATATAGGACTGGGAATAGGTTGTATTCTCAGCAATAATTCAAACACCAAGTACATGGGGCATAGAATCCTTAGAAGGTATTGCCTCAGTAGTGAATAGAATTACCCTGAGACTAGAGGCTGGTCTGTACCCATCCTAACAAAGCTTAAAAGCAAATGTTAAAACTGATTCCAAAAAAAATGTATCTGTATGCTATAATAAAGACTAAAGAAAAAAAAAATCTGGCACCAGAAAAACAAAATTTACAATGTCTGACATCTAATCAAAACTTACCAACCAGACAAAGAACCTGGGTAAAACAATCCGTAGTGAAGAGAAAAATCAATCAATAAAACCAGACCCAGCAATGACAAAGATGATAGAATTAGCACATGAGGACATTCAAATAGCTGTTATATAATTAAAGCAACAGAATATCAGTGAATGAGGGACAATGTCACGTAGAACAACATATTTGTAATTGGAGGACGATTACAATAATGCAGAACTAAACCCATTTTACGAATTACTAATTATGTTTGGTACAGTTTCAATTTAAAGTACAATGGATATGTAAATACTGATCACTTACCTTATGTCAAATACCATAATAATTCATGTAAGAAATGAAGAGTAAGGTACCTAATATCCCAGCTCTAAAGAATTTAACAATCCCTTCGGTGCATAAGGCAAGTAGAAGTTTTGCTATTTGTCTGGTACAAGACAATATACGAGACCACATAAAGAAGAATAAAATTTAAGAGCCAAGCTTAGAGAAATGCTTTGTATAGGAAGGGACATTTCAGCTGGATATTTGAGAATGAGTAGAAATATGAGTCATAATTCTGAGGCACAGAAAATATATTCTATTTGTAAGAAGTTATTAAGAATAAATGCAAGGATGCAAGAGAATTAGGCATATGGTATTTTTTTCATTGTTTTCATTTTATTATGTTATGTTAATCACCATACATTACATCATTAGTTTTTGATGTAGCGTTCCATGATTCACTGTTTGCATATAACACCCAGTGCTCCATTCAATACATCTCCTCTTTAATACCCATCACCACGCTAACCCATCCCCCCACCCCCCTCCCCTCTAGAACCCTCAGTTTGTTTCTCAGAGTCCATAGTCTCTCATGGTTCATCTCAAGTCAGGAAACGACAGATGTTGGCGAGGATGTGGAGAAAGGGGAACCCTCCTACACTGTTGGTGGGAATGCAAGCTGGTGCAGCCACTCTGGAAAACAGTATGGAGGTTGCTCAAAAAGTTGAAAATAGAGCTACCATATGACCCAGCAGTTGCACTACTGGGTATTAACCCCAAAGATACAAATGTAGTGATCCAAAAGGGTACGTGCACCCTGATGTTTATAGCAGCAATGTCCGCAATAGCCAAACTATGGAAAGAGCCAAGATGTCTTTCGACAGATAAATGGATAAAGAAGATGTGGTATAGGGCGCCTGGGTGGCTCAGTCATTAAGCGTCTGCCTTCGGCTCAGGTCATGATCCCAGGGTCCTGGGATCAAGTCCCACGTTGGGCTCCCTGCTCCGCGGGAAGCCTGCTTCTCCCTCTCCCACTCTCCCTGCTTGTGTTCCCTCTCTCGCTGTCTCTCTCTCTGTTAAAACATCAATAAAATCTTAAAAAAAAAAAAAAAGAAGATGTGGTATATATATACAATGGAATATTAGGCATATGTTTCAGAGTGGTTAAGTGTTATAATGCCTTACATTAATTCAGGAAGGAGGTATATCAGTTCAGAATGTCAGAAAGGGAGCTGGTGTAGGTGCAATCCTGTTACCTCCCTATTCATTTTTACTACCTTTACCAATTATTATAGGAAATTTAGGAAGAATATTAGAAATGTAGTCTTTGGGCGCCTGGGTGGCTCAGTTGGTTGGGCGACTGCCTTCAGCTCAGGTTATAATCCTGGAGTCCCGGGATCGAGTCCCATGTTGGGCTCCCTGCTCAGCGGGGGGTCTGCTTCTCCCTCTGACTCTCTTCCCTCTCATGCTCTCTGTCTCTCATTCTCTCTCTCAAATAAATAAATAAAATCTTTAAAAAAAAAAAAAAAGAAATGTAGTCTTTATGTTGTACTGGTGAGTGTATTTGTTTGCTAGAGCTTCCATTACAAAATACTAGACCTGGGTGGCTTAAACAACAGAAATTCATTGCCTCTGTTTTGGAGGCTGGAAGTTGAAGATATAGATGTTGACAGGGTTGTTTCCTTCTGAAGACTGTGAGGGACAATCTGTTCTATGCCTGTCTCCCAGGTTCTGGTGGTTTTCTAGCAATCCTTGTCTTTCCTTGGCTTGCATCTTTACATGGTATTCTCCCTGTGTGTGTCTGTCTATGTGTCCACATTTCTCCCTTTTGTAAGCACAGTTATATTGGATTAGGGGCCTGCCTTTTTCTAGTATGACCTCATCTTAACTAATTGTATCTATAACTACCCAATTTCCAAATCAGGTCACATTCTGAGGTACTGGGGGTAAAGGCTTCAACATAAGAATTTTAGAGGGGCACAATTCAACCTAGAATGGTGGGGAAATGTTGAAGGCTTAGGAGAGGGTCATAGGAGAGGGTTTTGAACAGAACTGCCCTTCAGCAAGAGTGATCTGGCAGCTGTGTGTGAATCAGTCTTTGAAGGTCTAGTCTTTCCTCCCCCCTTCGCTCTATATCCAAATACACACATACACTGTAACCAAGCAGCGCCTACATTCACTGCACCTTTTCGTCTATCTCTGCCTTTGCCTATGCTATTCCCACTCCTGGAATTTCTCTACAGCATTTATGACTAACTCCTACTCTTCCTTCAATACCTATCTCAAACATTTTACTCATGTCCATAATACTAGATATGTCTAGCACATTTCAAGAAGCCTTCCCTAAACATGCTACTCTCCTTCTGAATGAGGCTCATAATACCATTGTCATGACCATTAAAAAAAAGTAACATCATGTGTTATCACATGTATAATACTTTTTTATGAAACCATGACACACTTCAGGTTAGATACAATGTCTAATTCATCTCAGATCTCTTGCAACTAGCTCAGTGTGTGGTGTTAAATACAAAGAGAAGAGGTAAGGATGCACCTAATTCCGCTGTTCTTCAAGGCCTATTCTTAGATTCTTAGTGTGGATTATAAAAAAAAAAAAGCTTCTACATTGTGCTTATTGTATGCCTGGCATAATTTTAAGTGCTTAATATACATTAACTCACTTAATCTCCAGGAAACCCTGGTGAGTTGGGTACTACTGTTACCCCATTTTTTTTTTAAAGATTTTATTTATTTATTTGAGAGAGAGAATGAGAGACAGAGAGCATGAGAGGGAAGAGGGTCAGAGGGAGAAGCAGACTCCCCGCCAAGGAGGGAGCCCAATGCGGGACTCGATCCCGGGACTCCAGGATCATGACCTGAGCCGAAGGCAGTCGCTTAACCAACTGAGCCACCCAGGCGCCCCTACTGTTACCCCATTTTATAGATGATGACTCTGAGGCACAGAGACTCACAACTTGCCTGGAATTACATGGCAACTGGAACATTTGCCCTCTTTACCACAGGCCTTCATTGTGAAACCATTTCTAGTCCTGCTTCTGATTAGCTACATGATTTTGAGCAAGTTATTTAACTTCTCGATACTTAATTTTTTCGATTTTGAAATGGAAATAATGGTAGTACATCCTCATAGAATTAATATGTGTAAAGCATTTTAAAAAGTGCCCAGCGCTGAGTGAGCCCACCACACGCACACACATGCACACACACACATACTCACGCACGCACCCACACACACATTGAATAACTGAGAATTTATTGTACACTATGTAGCTAATTGAAGCCATACTGCCTCCTGCTGATGATTAATAGTGTCTGGCTTCCGAAGAAGGATGGTATTGGCAGATTTTTTTTCCTTTTTATGAAGGATGGGACTGGGCTGTCACTTTCCATGAAAATGAGAAAGAGGAGGTCAGAGGTGTTTTTGATAGCAACACAATGGACCCTTAGAAGGCTTAAAAAAACATTGCGGTGTTAGGAGTCTGAGAATCTGGACCTGCACTGGCTTATAGCCGTCATCTTGACCTCTCCTCCCTCCTTGTAAGGGGCAATGGAAATGCACCAGGGAAGAAAGGAGAAAATTTTAGAAAATATTTCAGAAAATACAACCTTGAAAGGAAATTAAAAAATCCGAATTCTGCACAATAAGAAAATCCTGTTCACTGAGCCTGTTGAACAGTTATCAACAATTCTTTAGAAAATTCTAGCAGTTTACATGTGGAGTCAGTTGCTTTCTAATTGCTACAGCAGGCTACCACTGGGAAGAACAAAGGAAATATTTAGCACATCGTAAATTCTTCTGCAGCCCTGTGGAGTGGCTGCAGTTCAGATTACACATTTATAACTAGCATTTGAGAGCAATTTCTACTTCACTTTTGAGAGAGTTGTTGGGGAAGCAGTTCAGCACTGTTCTTCCTATGACTCTGGAGAAATACAGACCGAGCGTTTAAATTTAATAATACAGTTCATTTGTGTCAGGATTTAACGAAGCTTGGAAAGATGTAACAAGGAAATCCGTCTTCTCTAGAGTTTGCTTTTTCGTGGGAAGTAGTTTTTTCGGTTTGTGGGAAAGTGTACCTCAGATACACTGGTGGGGTGCTCTGGTAACACCCCAACCTGGACAGTGGTCTTCTCATAGGCCAACGCTGAGACATTCTGGAGAATAGGCAGGACCTAAAAATAGATTCAGTTCACACCGCCAAGGAGAGCAGGCAAGCAACAGGCAGTAAACATATTTCATGTCACCAAGGATGCAGTGAAGGAGTTGCACCACATATTTAGGGAAGAAGCCATCACAGTCCAGTAAGGGCCCCAAGAAGCCACTTAGATATGAAAAGTCAGAGATCAACTTGACTCTTAAGATGGCTCTCTTGAAGCTATTATATTTATATTGCAGTTGATGAATGAGTAGCTCTGCAGTGCCCGATTTATCTTTGACTTTGGGGAAGATGATTCAATTCTCTACACATTTTCAGGGGCACATTTGCTTAGCAAATAGAAACACATTGTGGAACAATTGGCTGATAGTTTATGATTTATGAGTTGTCTCTGGCTTTAGGTCCTTGGGCTGGACACAGCCATAAGGACTACCTTGTAATTCTTTACCTTGATGATTGATAAAATATGGGAGGCCATTTCTCCCCCACAATATTAAATGAATGTTTTACCCCAAGCCCGAGGGAGAAGAGGCTAAGATTCGAGTCTTTCCAATAAATGAAAAAGGAATGCTTTTCTGAAATTATGGTGACTAAATTTCTCATCCTCCTCCTAAAAGAATTGATAAGCTTCTCACTAATTTGTCCAAACTTTTAATTGTGTATTGGCTAATATTTGGAGAAAATTTCCAAATAAGGTAAAAAAAAAAAAAAAAGGAAAGAAAAAAAGAATCTAGTTGGGCTTCCTGCTTACTGAGACTAGTTCCAACATAAAATCTCTATAGATTTAAGCTACAGAACAAATCTTGGCTATTTTTCTGGATGAATATAAACTGTAACTTCACTGTTTTCTCTCTGACCAAATTTAGGATTGCAGTGTCTTTTTGTTTTAAAAGTAAAACAGTTCCCACTTTAGGTTTTTGTTTTGCTGCGTAAGTAGATAACATGATTAAATTGAATAAAGCAGTCATTTACTTGTTACATTTGTCAAATTAATAATTACAGTTTCTCTTTCAACATCACATAATTTCATGCAACTATTGGCTGACAAGAATGAAATTCTCTATTATGTCATATACATAATCTGTCCTCAATAGGGAAAAAAATAATCTCTTTGGCTACTCAGCATATATTCCGAATATAATCTGGTTAGGTAGTAAAGTTTTATTTATTTATTTATTTTTTTAATCTGGCATGATTTAAAAAAGTGCTAAAGACAAAGGAGAAATGCTTTAAAACCATAAAACACCTGATTTGTCTTCAGCATCAATCTAATGCCCACATAAACTGCAAGAATTTATATCATATACATTCTGTTGCTCAACAACAAAAACAAGACTAGCCATACCTATGTAAAACATATGTATTTTAAATGTATTTTTATATATTTGAAAAAAATGAATAGAAAAAGGGTGACATGTATGAAGTAAGGAATTAAATGAGAATATTAGCTAAATCTTGTCAAGTAATATAATATTTATGAATGTACACTATCGATTTTCACAACAAATTAGAATCTCTACAAGTCAAAAAGTTTCTAAGCTCCAGCCAATGATTTCCTTATTTCAACCAACATTTGATACAAATAAAATCCACTATAACCATTCCTTTGGATTTTATTTCGATGGGATTTATTCTCTGTTCACTGATATAAATGTTGGTCTAAAATAACCGATGTCTTTGGAAATTTTATTGAATAATTAATTCATTGTTCTCTTTAACCACAGATTCTCACTGCCATTTTAGTAACTTCCACAAAAGCAAGTATTTAAAAAAAAATAAAAAGCATGAGGTAAGAAGAACCCTAATAAACATAATTCTAAGAGGGAATCTTTTATTGTTGTAAAGCTTATAAAATTGAAGGTCTCATGTTTTAAGAAGATGAAAAAGGAATTCTTTAAGAAAAAGGAATGCAATAAATGGACTACCTCATCCATGAATAATGATTAACGTTCTTTCACTCAGAGAAAAGGTTGTAGGTAGGTGCTCACACCTGCAGCATTCATGAATTATAGGCCCCATTCCCTTGAAAGAAACTTAATAATCACTATTCACAGGTGAAGTGTGCTTCAGTTGGATATAAAAAGTTGAGATAAAACCAGTCAGCTTTGTTTCCAGCACTGTTACTTTCCCAGCATTCCATCCCCTCCAGTCACTGCAAAAATACTTGAGCAGCTTTAAAATTATCCAAAGGTGGTGTTGTAAATACCTTTTCTTCTCAGCTTAGTTCTGTGTTTATCATAGAGATTCAGAGGTGGTTTTAAAGGTCAGAAAAACAAGCTGCCTGAAAACTTGGATTCAAACCCAAGTAATAAGCCCCGCATTTTTCCAACTGTACTCTTCTCGATGCCAACCAGGTCTAAACTGACCTCACATTTCCGCATTCTGAGCCCTCACCTGCCGACGCTGCCGGATAAATATAAATACAAATGTAAATGTATGTATCCATTTAAATAAAAGTTTAAATAGAAAGTATAATTTTATGTATAAGACTGAGTGCAAATTTAAATGTAAATATGAACAAATGTAAATAAAAAATACATATACATGTAGTTTTCCAATATGGTAGGAAGGTTTTTTATTATTTCCATTGCCATTTTAATTCAATAAAGATCTTTATGCATTTTTTTTTTCTGCTTAAAGGCCACAGTGATGGCCCACTTGCCATCTGTGTTCTTGGTTCATAGGGTGTTTTTTAAAAATACTGAACCATAGGGGCACCTGGGTGGCCCAGTCGTTAAGCCTCGACTCTTGGTTGCAGCTCAGATCATGATCTCAGGGTCCTGAGAACGAGCCCCAGCATGCTCATCAAGGAGTCTGCTTGAGTTTCTTTCTCCCTCTCCCCCTGTCCTTCCCCATCACCCATCTTTCTCCCTCTCTCTTTCTCTAAAGTACACAAATAAATCTTTAAAAAAAAATCTACTGAACCATAATTTAAAACGTGGCATATTTCACATTAAAATGTTCATTCTCTGCCTTTGAATCCTAGGCAAGCCTTTCATGAAACACCAGGGCTGTAAAGATAATGGGCAATGCTACCTTCCAGATTACAATTTAATTGGAGACAAAGAAATACATGTTATTAAACAGATAAATAAAACTTGCAAGTGTGATGATACAGGTGCTTGTAGAGGAATTAAAGCACGTAGAGGAGGGTTCCCTGATCTAGGTGGGATGGGTGGGGAAGGTGTGGCCAGGGTCAGGGGAGAAAGGGGAGTGTTCAGACCTGGGCAGAGAAGGCTTCTGTTGTGGACTTTAGAGATTACGAAGCAGTTAGGGCAGCCAAGGGTTGGGTGTGGGACAGTATGGGATAAGCCATTGGTTTAGTCTTTTTCTTATTTTGTCTTGCCTTTATTTATGATGAGCTACTCTCAACTTCCACTCTTTGACTTTCTCTAGCTCTGAAATCAGCATTACATCTACTGTTACAGTGCTTTTATGAACATTGCTCAAAAACAAACTTTATCACTGTAAGCCATGTATTTTCCAAATATATATTCATCTCCACCTCAAAAATAATCTTTAGATTTTCATCCATGACTAAATCTGAGGATATTTGATAAACCATATGAGAAAAAAACACACTAAGACTGTTCAATAAAATGGGAGCCCATTACACACACACACACACACACACACACAGAAACCTTACATAGAAACATAGTATGTTAGGAGCTAATACTATTAGCCACTGTTGAGATTCAATAAAATTATCCTCAGCCACCGAAAAGAAGGAGGACTTTCTTTTTTCAAGTGTTTAGAAATTGAGTTTTAATATTTGGTCAGATCCAACATTTTGGTTTGATAGAACCAAATCGTTCATTAATATTTCAAGTTTTAAAACTCCAATGAATTACATTCATGATTATAAAAAACAAGAATGCATAAAAAATAAAAGCAGGAAAACATTCTAATTTAACTATGGGGCCTAGAATGTTTTCATAAATAGCCATCTGTAAAATGAAACTTTGGTTCCTGATTTAAAACAAAAACATTTCTTTTAATTAAGTAGCATTCTTGTGGGGTTGGCCTTGGCATGTGTTAAAGGATACAGATGATTGTCTCCCATAACAGAAATGTAAATGTTGTAAAGAATGAAAAATGTTATCAGGATGTGTTGTTAGGTGATGCCATCTTTTCTTTGAAAAGAGTCATAATCAAGTCAGGAAGCACAATACAAAGTGTTTCAGGCTCTTCACACATAGGCTCCCTTTCGGTACAATAACGTCAGTCATCAGAAGACATTTCAAGTGCAATCCATACAGTAATAGCTAACCAGATAAGTTCAAGTTGGCAGTTCTCGGAGTGCGCTCAGCCTCTACCGTATTACCGGTTCTCGTTGCTTTGTTAGCTGAAGTAGTAGGCCTGCCAGGTTTTTTCTTTCAAAAGCTTATAAAATTCATAGTTAAGAAAGGTCTATGAAAACTTAAAAACAAAGGAGATGAATTCAAAAGCAGCTGCTTATACGGCTTGATCGCAGTATTTCACTGCAAGTCACGATGTCTTCACAGGGGCTTCATACTTAAAAGATTCTGAAAGTTGATTGATTGTTCCCAAACTGCTACATAGTTTTATTTGATTAACCACGTGTATTTTTTTGCCAATATGTCTGGCTACCTATTTAAAGTTAGTGCATTGCTGGCAGTATTACAAAAACAGATTTTAAGGATTGGAATCAGATTTGGCAGTAAAGGATTCGGTTCCAAACTCAGAGGTGATCTTAAAATTTCATTTGACATAAAAAGAAAAACCTTCGCAGTCAAAAACAAAAGGCTGTACTTGCATTGAAAAAAGCGTTTTGACTCCCAAACATGTTTATTTTTCCTTTGTTTTTGCTCTATCACTGATCCCTTTGAAGAATGGCCTTCAAGTGATATTATTTAAAAATATAAGCACGCACACACGTTTAATCAAGATCTTTATTTAGATGTGAAGTAAAATCTTACTCCTTTCAAGTAAAAAAAAAAAAGACATATTTTCAAAAGTTCATTGCAATAAAAGAATCTTTTGTCCTTCCTCTTGGCATTTTAAGGTTTTAACGAGTTGTTTATATATCTCAATGGCTTGAAAAGACAGATGTATTTTATGTAATCTTCCATGTAAGCTTTTTTCATTTCCCTTATAAATTACTTTTCCATATTTTAAAATGTAGTTATGTTTTCAGGAAAAAATGGCCAAAAAATATGAGCCGTTATTTGTTGGCCACCATCAACCTTTAGATAAACTAGGTATAAATCACAGTAAGCAATAAAATTCCATCCTAAAAATAAACCACAACTTTATTGAAGAACTATCTATTTAAACTGTGTTGTCTCATTTTCGTTTTACCTGAACATTAACGTATGAGTTTCATTTGAAAGCCAACAGTTAACAACCCATGTTTCATATTCTAATTAACATAAAAGAGATCTGTTTCAATTAAAGAAAGCAAACTTCCTAAAAATTCAGTGATGAACTGCTTTTATAGTCCATGAGCTATGGTCGTAAATTACATATAACACACTGAGGAAAAAAAAATAGAACAAAGATGCCAACCCCTGAAATATATAATTGAGCAATAATAATTTAAGTACACATGTCAGCTTGTGTGTGTAGCAAATTCAACCCACAGAAGCGCAGACCTAACGAAATGGTTTCTTGCTTTGTAATCTCCATAAACCTTTCTGCTGCTTTTAACTCTTATAGGTTTGAATACAAATCAAATGTAAACCTTAACTTCATCTGGAGCTGGAGTCCAGAAGACAAACAGGAACAAAACAACTCTGCAATGGCTTACAGGGACTAACGAACATGTGCTTTGATGGATGATGAAAAAGCTCTCGAAGTTAAAGGGGCACAGCTGAGTGGATTGCTGCAGTGGGTAATGAGATTCCTCTGGTTCAGAAGTACCTGATTGTAATGAAATAATCCACCCCAATGTTTGCAATTAAGGTAATGTAAATTCTAGTATTTGTGGGATACATTAAAAAGGCAAGGTGAGAGCTCCCCCTATTGACTCACAATAATGCACAATGTACCCTGAAATACACTTCCACCTATTCATCATCAATATAAAATTTCAAACGTTTAAGGGATATCAAGAATCATCTAATTTGACTACCTAATTTTATACATGTAGGTACTGAGGCCTAATGACCTTTACTGTGATGAAATAAATTAGCTGCAGAGTTGGGACTGGAACCCAGAGCCTTTGTCTCTGAGCCCCGTTTTCTCTGCACTAAGGCATGACATCCCACAGGTGATAGAATTCGGAAGTAGGAAAGAGCTAGAGAGACCCAACGGATCTAACTCCAACTTCCTCTGGTCCAGGAGACCCACAGAAGCTAAGCTGTGTGGATCACACAGCTTCTTACTAATAGACAGAAATTACTGTGTTCTTTCTAATAGAATGAAATCCTAGTTATATGCTCTATTATTTCTACTCTGATGGTGTGTTGTGTCTTGTTTTGGGCCCCAAATCTTTTGTTCTTTTGCAATTTAAAAACAATTTTTTTTCAAAATACAAGAATTTAGATTTCTGGAAGACATGAAGA
This sequence comes from Mirounga leonina, assembly GCF_011800145.1. Classification (NCBI taxonomy): domain Eukaryota; kingdom Metazoa; phylum Chordata; class Mammalia; order Carnivora; family Phocidae; genus Mirounga; species Mirounga leonina. The sequence continues at coordinate 85,643,879 of NW_023270807.1, read as the reverse complement.
CATTCACTTTTTGACGATACATATTTTCTGTGAATTAACTAGAACATGTATATTAATAGGGTTATATTTACTTACATGCCTCCCACTCAAAATATTTATAAGATGATGTATGCAATTGTGCAAAATGGTAAACTACTCTTAAATTGCAAAAAGCAAAAAAAAAAAAGTTATTTCTCTGATTTGCTCTTTGGTGAAAATATTTTTGATTAATTAGCTAAACTTGATATTATCGCTATTGTTCCTGTAATTCATCATGAGATATTGATGAGATATTGTTGATTGCATTTATGGCCTGAGCAGAGTCCCCCCCCACCCCAAACCTGAAGATATGTGGAGATAGATTTATAAATTGCCCTCTGTTAACGCCTAGAGGGCAAGGGTTGGGTTTTATACATCTATTTTTATGCATCTATTTTTTCAGTGAACACAGTTGGAATGAACGCAGGGCTTTGAATAAAAGCTTTTGATTTGCCGTTGTTTGTTACACAGCTTCTACTGAAGTTTGCTCACAGGCGCCAGTACTGATTGCTGGACTCTAGGTGGATGCCTTTCAGAATCCCGCCACCCTAATGCTTTATTTGCTACCTGACACTTTCAAAATGCTGAGGTGCAGGACCTGTTACCACATTACCTTTCTTTGTCCTAGATGCTTAGCCTCTGTGACTGTTGTAGCAGTGCGTGTGAAGAGAAGTTGAATGAAATACTTGTTAAACTAGGTCTTGTGCTTGGTGATCCGAAGCAGAATTTTGTGTTCTCAAATAATTAGGGACTAGAAGAGAATCACCCCGTCTCCTTGAAATGTTGACCCTAATCCATGTAGTCTTCATATGTGTATGATTGAAAATGTAAAGGTGACAGATATGGGGTTATTTGTTTGTCAATAGGAAATTTGTACATGGCTTCTTTTTCCTCTGGAGTTTCTTGTGCATTTTAAATTGCTCAGCTGTTACCTTTGTGGATTCTCCCCCCAAAACCCCACCCTACCCTGGCCTACTCCCCACCCTACAAGATAGAAACAGTCTGTAGAAGCTCAGTGCAGGCAAAGAAAATTTATATATTTCATCAAGTTTGAGAATCAGATTATTGCATTCCACTCAAATTAGAAATCAGGTAATTAGGGAGCCTGGGTGGCTCAGTCATTAAGCGTCTGCCTTGGGCTCAGGTCATGATCCCAGGGTCCTGGGATCGAGCCTCTCATCGGGCTCCCTGCTCCGCGGGAAGCCTGCTTCTCCCTCTCCCACTCCCCCTGCTTGTGTTCCCTCTCTTGCTGTCTTTCTGGCAGATAAATAAATAAAATCTTTAAAAAAAAAAAGAAATCAGGTAATTATATATTAGTTCCCATTTTAATTTTGCCATTCAAAGAAAGTTAAATAATGATTAGAAAGTGTTTTTATTCACTTTCTCATAGACACAAAAATTTTTTTTTAAAGATTTTATTTATTTTTTGACAGAGAGAGAGAGAGAGAGCACAAGCAGGGGGAGTGGCAGGCACAGGCAAAGTGAGAAGCAGGTTTCCCGCTGAGCTGGGAGCCAGATGCGGAGCTCGATCCCAGGACCCCAGGATCGTGACCTGAGCTGAAGGCAGTTACTGAACCAGCTGAACCACCCAGGCGCCCCGACACAAATATGTTTTTAATAAGTGCATGGAATGGCTTCCAACCTTGATGAACATGATGGAGGTAATAAAATACCACCTTTGCTTGCCACAAATCTAACATCTACTTTATTTTAAGTTTGATACTTAATTAGCTATTTATGCTCTGCCTTTTATTTATCTGAACAAACGTTTTTGGAACAAACTTTTTTAGTCCACTATTTTGTGGACTTTGGGTACATCAGTTACTGGCTTCAACTTCTGACTTTCTGGAACTTGACTTGGAATTTCAACTTGAAAGTTGAAAATATGTCATATTAAGGTAACTTTGATGATGGAACTTTTAGAACTGGGGAAAAAAAGAACTAATGGGTGTTAGTACTTCTTAGTACCATAATATGCAATGGACAATCTCTTATGTGATCAAGAGGGGCCAGGTCTGATGGCAGTTAGAGATGAAGGAGAAGCAAGAAAAAGAAAGCAGGTGCTGGTCAAGAATCTAAGAAATAAAAAGGGAAAGGAGACTTCAGTCAGGTATTTCCATAGTTATCTGGTCTTCATGGGGAAAAGCTATTGGCTTCACTGTATTTCTTCCCTACAGCTACGGATATTCTTGTGTGAGTGAGTGCATGGGAGGGAGGGCATTGGTGAGGGGCACACATCACAGCCACGATGATAAGAAGTTTGGCCACTGGGAAGTAAGAGCAGTGGAGTTCATAATTCACGTAACATGTCCAAGAAGTCTTAGAAATAAATATTAACATCCACCGACCTTATTCTAGGCTCAGTAGTCAGTATCTTGTAGTGAGCCTAGATTTGGACAGGAGATATTTCTGGTTACCAGGGGTTAGACATGAAGTAAGTTCTTTACTTTCATGGGACCTCATGTCCTAATTCCCAAACTTAAAATAATTGTATTTAACTTTCAGGGTAGTTGTGAGAATTAAATGAGATAAGGCACATACAATAGCAAGCAGGCAACACATTTTAACTATCATTTTCAGAAAAAAATCAAACTAAGAATGAAGACAAGAAAAAGTTGAAGGGACTGGCTAGGTTCTAAAAGAGAGTACAGTACAATCTAACAATGATGGTTTCAATTTAGATAACCATTTCTAAAATAACTCAGAGTAGGAACTCAAAGGGAGAAGCTACATGATAGTGTTCATAAATTTTCAAAAACTCATTTGATAACATTTTACATTCATTTTGGATGAAAAATAAACTTTGATAAATTAGGATTAAAAAGATGCTTTCAACACAATTAAAATGTAGAATTTATTGGTGAAACAAAGTATTGTGGTTAATTGAGAAATATAACAAGAAGGGTTAATATCTCTGACATTATTTTTCCAGATTTATTGAGCTATAATTAACACTGTGTAAGTATGACATGGTGTAAGTTTAAAGTGCACAAGTGATGATCTGATACATTTTTTATATTGTGAAGTGATTACATAACAGTTAATTAACAAATCTACATCTCACATAATTCAGTTTTTTCCTGCTATTATTTAGTATTGCTCTTGAAGAGTTATTAACCAGTTATAAACTATTAAATAGAATTTGCATATATATTATAGATAATAACATTGTAAAATTATGTATATAGGATATGTATGGTACAAATCTAAAAAATTCAAAATATTCTACTGGAAAATTACTTATGATTTAAAAAACACATTGCCATTTTTTAAAAAATGAAGCATAGTTGACGTACACTATTATATTAGTTTCAGATGTACAACATAGGGATTCCAAATTATATACATTATGAAATGCTCACCATAAGTGTAGCTATTGGTGACCAAAGTTATTATATATTATATTGACTATATTCCTTATGCTGTACTTTTCATCCCTGAGACTTTTTTATTTTATAACTGGAAGTTTGTACCTCTTAATCCCCTTCCTCTATTTTCCCACTCTCCCACCCCCCTCTTCTGGTGACCACCATTTGTTCTCTGTATTTGAGTCTGTTTCTGTTTTCTGTTTGTTTGTTCATTTGTTTTGGCTTTTTAGATCCCACATATCAGTGAAATCTTATGGTATTTGTCTTTCTCTGCTTGACTTATTTCACTTAGCATAATACCCTCTAGATCTATCCATGTTGTCATGAACGACAAGATTTCATTCTTTTTATGGCTCAGTAATACATTGTATACATGTACCACATCTTCCTTTTTCATTTATCTATCAATGGACACTTAGGTTGTTTCCATATCTTAACTATTATAAATAATGTTGCAATAAACATAGAGGTGCACATATCTTATAAAATTAATGTTTTCATTTTCTTTAGGTAAATATCCAGAAGTGGAATTACTGGGTTGTATGGTATTTCTATTTTTAATTTTTTGAGGAAACTCGATACTTTTTTCATCATGGCTGCACCACCTGATAATTAGTAATGTGGATTATCTTTTCATCTGTCTGTGGCCATCTATATGTTTTCTTTGGGAAAATGTCTATTTAGGCCCTCTGCCCATTTTCAAATTAAATTATTTGGTTTTTGATGTTGAGTTGTAGGAGTTTTTTTATATTTTGAATATTAACCCTCTCTTGGATATATCATTTGAAAATATCTTTGCCCATCTAGCAGATTGCCTTTTTGTTTTGTTGATGGTTTCCTTTACTGTGCAAAAGGTTTATAGTTTGATATAGTTCCAGTTGTTTATTTTTGGTCTTGGTTCCCTTGCCTAAGCAGACAGATCCAGAAAAATATTTATAAGACTGATGTCCAAGAGTTTACTACCTATGTTATCTTTTAGGAGTTTTATAGTTTCAAGCCTTATATTTAGGTCTTTAATCCATTTTGAGTTTATTTTTGTGTATAATGTAAAAAGTGGTCCAGTTTCATTCTTGTGCATGTAGCTGCACATTTATTGAAGAGACTGTCTTTTCCCTGCTGTACATTCTTGTCTGCTTTGTCATAAATTAACTGATCATTTAAGTGTGGGTTTACTTCTGGGCTCTCGATTCTGTTCCACCAATGTGTCTACTTTTGTGCCAATACATATTGTTTTGATTACTATAGCTTTATAGTATACTTTCAAATCTGGGATTGCGATACCTCCAGCTTTGTCCTTTTCTTAAGACTGCTTTGGCTATTCAGGTTCTTTTGAGGTTCCATATAAATTTTAGGTTTATTTGTTGTAGTTATATGAAAAATACAGTTGATATTTTGATAGGGATTGCACTGAATATGTAGATTGCTTTGGGTAGTATAGACATTTTGACAATATTAATTCATCTAATCCATGAGTATGGTATATCTTTCCATTTATTTGTGACATCTTCAATTTCTTTCAACAATGCCTTATAGTTTTCAGAGTACAGGTCTTTCCAGCCAAAATCATAAAAATGAAATATTACAGTATGTATATTTCCATCTTTGGAAGATTAAATTAGCATTTAGGTAGCTTTCTGATGAAAAAACAAGACCTAGTAAAAAAGATTCTAACAGTAGGTAAAAGTAACTGTGAAGCATACTTGATCACCTTAGATCAGTTCAACTGGCAAAATAGATTTATTATAAAAATGGAAAAAATAAAATGTAGGTGAAAAAAAGGTATTCTTTACTACCCTATCCTTTCAACTATTGTGCTATTCTTGATCCTAAACTTTGGGAAATATTTAATTTTCATTTCAGATATCCTCATTGTTTTTAGCTAAAGACTTTTTTTTTCCTTAAAAAACACAGTCAATCCTGATTCATTGTATAGAATTGGGGTATACAATGGTAATACATGAATAGCTTGATGTTGGAAATTCCTCTGAAAGACAATTATAAGGTAGAGTTGCAATGGAAGTTATAATTTATGCCAAAAGATAGTGCATGCTTTATTCTTACTCAAAAGTTTAGGAATAATGGCCTTAGGGAGATTTAAAATATGTAGCTTTGAATAGATGTTGATTATTAGCTCCTGCAATCACCCCCAACCCTGCCACCCTTCCATCAAATTTCCCACTACCTACACACAAAATTTAGACTGAAAGATAAAAATTCTCAGGAGTAGATGGAAAGATGACTTGGTTTTTGTGATAAAGTGATATGTTCTTATAAATTATGTGGGAATCAGAACATGTAATAGACTTCATTTTGAGTTCCAGATACACTTCTAAAAAAGCAAATTCATAGTGGAACATGAGAAAAAAATATTTACAGTAAAATAAACTTTAGACATGGAGAGAGTATACCTTCATATTTATGATTTAAGCAACATAGCACAAGTGAAAACTTGAGTTAGTAATCTTTTTCTTATCTCTTGAAATATTAATATAAAACTGCCTTTAGATATTTTTAAAAATAAATAGAACGTTATTAAATTATTTGCATGGATAGTTTCTGGACTTTCATTTCTGACAATATGCAGATCAGATATCCTTAAGAAAAAAACCACCCAAATATCCTTGTACAAAAATTCTAAAAATGCTGGATAAAATTTAACAAAACCCATCTTTTTAAATGCTTAACTATTCTGGCAAGAAATAAAGGAGGCAGATTCATAGAAGCCAAAAAGAACAAGCAAGCATAAATCCAGAGATCTATTATAGCACTAAATTGGACAGCTGCCCAGGGAGACATCTGCCAGGCCGTGGTGCCCCAAAGCTTTCTTTCAATGGACCAAGTGAGCAGGCTATAGGTGGTAGAGCCTATGGCCTAATCAAGGTAGGAAGTTTCATTATAATCATCCTCATGATGTCAGAACCTTCAAAAGGTAACATCTTTAGTAAAGAATAAACTAGAAAAAGTACCACAACAAAAGAAAAAACTAAAAAACTTGGCTTCAGATAGAAGGGGAAGGAAAGTTTTTCTTGAGAATCTGTAACCACAGGCAATACATTATGTAGGTTCTGGGCCAGAATTCATTCTTTTTGTGTGGTCTAAACACTCCAAGATAAAAATTTGGTATAAACTGATCCTGGGTTGCTAGTGTCTCTAGGCACCTGGCAGAAGCAAACAGTTATTTTCTCTGGGGAGTACACGTTTATCCAGGCCCCAAAAGGTACCCCTATAAAGTGTCACAAATATGAGGTCTCAATTCAAAAACTATAAAGTGGACCAAGTCTACATATGTACTTATTATAAAATATGTAAGCTCAATGCATTTGAAAAAAGAAAGGTAGAAAGAGTATGACAAAGGAATAGCAGACTATCCCAAATATTCAGGAATATTTGGGGGAAAAAACAACTAATAGAATCTCTATAAATGAAAAATAAAATAATTATCATGAGAACTCAATGGGCAGGCTAAATAAAATATTTGACATAGCTGAAGCGAGTTGTTACAGATTAGAAGACGTATAAGAAATTATCCAATTTGTAGAACAAAGATAAGAAATATTAACAACGAGTTAAGAAAAAAACAGGTAAGGTCCAGTAAGAAGGTAAAACATAACTATAGAACTCTAGAATGAGAGAATGGAGAACATATGGGAAAGGCAATATGTAAAGAGGTAATGTCCAAGAACTTTACAGAATTAATTTAAAAAATTCATATTGAGACAATTCAGTGAATCCCAAGCAGGATACATAAAAAGGAATCCACACTTGGACAAATTGTACTAAAATAATAGACCTGCAAGTCAAAAAATAGAGAAGAAAGAGATTACTTATGAAGGAATGAAAACTAGGCTGATCTCTCAATAGGAAGAAAAATATCTAAAAGACCGCATGATCTTTGAAAAGATCTATAAAGATATTTTACACCCAAACTAAGGAAGCTTACTACCAACCAGCACTCTCTAAAGGAACATCTAAAGAACAAACTTCAAGAAGAACAAAAATGTTCCCAAAAGAAAAGTTTGTAGTACAAATAGGAATGGTGAGCAAAGAAAGTGATAAATGTGAGGGTAAGCTATACAGAATTTGATTATATAAAATGATAATTGTATCATCTATGAGGTTAAAAAAACATAGAACTAAAACAATAACAATAAAAGAATAACATATAAATTGGAGAAAAGGGGTTTAGAATGCATTCTAAATTTTTAGAATTGCTGGAAAGGAGTAAATACATGGCTTAAATGTGGACTTTACTAAGGCAATTATTAATTTAAAAATTTCTCAAGTAAACACTAATAAGATAGAAAAAGAGCATAGAGCGTCTAAACTACTAGACAGAAGATACATGTATGCATGCAAGAATATACAAACAAATAAACTGAAGAAGACATAGCAAAATTAGGAACTGAAAAAGGATTTAAGTCACAGTACAGATTAAAAAGCTGAGAGACTATTTTGTCAGTGAGTTTGAATACTTCACTGACATTTCTAGAGAATTTATATAATTAGCTAAAACTGTGTATATTTTAAAAAGCCTCTAATGAGTCCTATTGTATTAGGAAATTAATGTCATTTAAAATCTTCCCAGTGGAGGGGCGCCTGGGTGGCTCAGTTGGTTAAGCCTTCCGCTCAGGTGGTGATCTCAGTGCCCCTTGTCAGGCTCTCTGCTTGGCAGGGAGTATGCTTCTCCTTCTCCCTCTGCCCCTCCTTCTGCTCCTGCTCTCTTTCTCTCTCTCTCAAATAAATAAATAAAATCTTTAAAAAAAAAATCTTCCCAGTGGGGAAAAAGCCCCAGTACAGGGTGATTTTAATCATGAGTTCTATTGAATATTCAAAGGAGAAAGTTCTTATTTCTATCAGCTCTTCAGAGACCAAACAATTGAGAGAACACTCCCCAACTTGTTTTGTAAGGAATTGCCCTTATTCAAAAAAGCATTGGGGAGGGTATGTGCTATGATGAGCGCTGTGAATTGTGCAAGACTGTTGAATCACAGATCTGTACCCCTGAAACAAATAATACAATATATGTTAAAAAAAAGAAGAAGAAGAAGAAGATAGCAGGAGGGGAAGAATGAAAGGGGGGAATCGGAGGGGGAGACAAACCATGAGAGACTATGGACTCTGAGAAACAAACTGAGGGTTCTAGAGGGGAGGGGGTGGGGGGATGGGTTAGCCCGGTGATCGGTATTAAAGAGGGCACGTACTGAATGGACCACTGGGTGTTATACGCAAACAATGAATCATGGAACACTACATCAAAAACTAATGATGTAATGTATGGTGATTAATAACATAATAATAATAATAATAAAAACTAAAAAAAAAGAAAGCAGAGAAGGAAGTAAGGGAAAACTATAGGACATTGTCCCTGGTGAACACAGAAGGAAAAATAAAAACAAGATTAGCATATGAAGTTTATAATGCATAAAAGAGTCTATATTATGACCAGTTGGATTTATCTCAGGAAAGCAATGTTAATTTAATATGGTAGAAAATTATTTAATGTAATTTACCACTTCAGTGGATTAAAAGAAAAACATATGCTTCTCTCACATTTAGAAATAACATTCAACAAAATTCAGTATCATTCCTTCTTTTTAAGACAAAAGATAAACTTAAAATCTCTTGGCAAACTTTCTCAAACTGGTAAATATAATATCTGAAAATATCCTATAGTAAACATCACTAATAACGAAATGCTAAACATTCTGTTTAACATCAAGAGCAAAGCAAGGGGCACCCACGTGGCTCAGTCAGTTGAGCCTCTGACTTGATTTCAGCCCTGGTCATGATCTCATAGTCCTGAGATGGAGTACTCTCCCCCCGCCCCCCCTACCCCATTGGTTAGGCTCTGGGCTCCCTGCTCAGCAGGGGTAGGGGTAGGGGGGTTGTCTGCTTGAGATTCTTTCTCTCCGTCTCCCCATCTCCCTTTGCCCCTCCCCTCTGTGCTCTCTCTTAAGATCTCTCTCTCTAAAATAAATAAATAAATCTTTTTTTTAAAAAAAGAGCAAAATAAGAATGCCTGCTATGATCACTTTCAGTCAACACTGTATTTTAAGAACTCACAAATATAATTAAGTGAGAAAAATAAATAAACTACCAAGGGTTGGAAAATAAATAGTAAATTGTCATTATTGTCATATACTATGATCATCTACCTAGAAAATTCTAAATAATTTACAGAATTAATTTTTTAACTCTTTTGCTGACATAAGAGCAGTAATTCAATTTTATTTCTATACACCAGCAACAAAATAGAGGATGAAATTTTATTTTATTTTATTTTAAGATTTTATTTATTTATTTGACAGAGAGAGACACAGCTAGAGAGGGAACACAAGCAAGGGGTGCAGCAGGCCGAGGGAGAAGCAGGCTTCACGCTGAGCAGGGAGCCTGATGTGGGGCTTGATCCCAGGACCCTGGGATCATGACCTGAGCCAAAGGCAGACGCTTAACGACTGAGCCACCCAGGCACCTGAGGATGAAATTTTAAAGATAATATTACTTATCATAAAATATAATGTTCCTAAGAATAAATGAAAAATAGATAAAACCATTATGGAGAAAATTATAAACTTTAATATGACATTAAAGAAAAGGTTAATAGACATACTATACTTATGGGGAGGAAGACTGAATATTTTGAAGAATAGCAATTCTCCCCAATAATCAAGATATTTAAGTTAATTCCAATTAAAGTCCCAAGCTGATTTTAAAATATATGTGGAAGAGCAAAAGATAAGTATAGTCCAGACTGTCCTCCTGAAGAACTAACAGATATCATGACTTATAGTAAAGGATGTATAATTTAATTGTGATGTCATGCAAGGATAAACACAGTGCCATATGGCACAAAACGGACCCCTCCCTGGACTTGTGTGTACTTGGGAACTTCATATATAACTAAGATTGGACAACAGATTGAGGGAAAAGTTTAACAAATGAAGCAAGCCCAGTGGGTTATCCATATGTTAAGAAAAACTAAATAAGATTCCTGACTTATGCCATAAATAAGAGCAAATTCCAGACGATTATAAACATACAGAATATGAAATACAAAACTTTTAAGATCAATTTTAGGAGATAATATTAGTGAAAATCTTTATAATGTTGAAACTAGGGAGAATTCCTTAAATAAGACACATAAAGCACAAACTAAAAAGGAAAAGATTAGTAAATTCAATAATATTAAAACTGGACATTCTATTATCAAAAGATATCATATAGAAAGTGGAAAGACAGGCCACAAATGTAATAAAAATTCACAATATTTTTATTTGCCAAAAGATGGGTACCAAAATATATAAAGGATTCCTATATATTGATTTTTAATTTATTTTTATTCATTTATTTATTGAGAAAGAGGGAGAGAGAGAGTGGGGGAGGGGCAGAGGCAGAGGGACAGAGAGAATCATAAGCAGGCCCCACACCTGGGGATCGATTTCACAACCGTGACATCATGTGCTGAGCCGAAATCAAGAGTCGGACACTTAACCAATGTAGCCACCCAGGCACCCCCAGATTGATTTTTAAAGGCAAATAACCAGGTGGAGTAAAGGGAAAAGACTTGAACAAATACTTCATGGGAAAACAAAATCAGAACAATAAATAGTAAAAGATACTCATCTCATCAGTACTCAGGCAATCCGGTTGTGATATCATTGTACACCCATCAGAATGGCAAATTTTTTAAATGTCAGACAATATGAAGAGGTAGTGAGCACTGACAACTCTTATAAACTGCTGATGGGAAAATAAATGCAACAACTCTGGAAGTCTGGCATTTAGTAATGAATTTAAAATATGCATAGTCTGGGAGCATTTTCACTGACAGATAAATACCTTTACATGTACACAGGAGTCATGTACACAAAATTCTTTTCATCATTGGTTATAGTTATAAAAACTTGAAAACTACCAAATGCTATTAAAAGAAAGATAAGATAAATATAAAGAACATCAAGCAATATTTTTTGGGAGGATGCATATATATGTGGTAAAACCATAAAGGAACACAAAGGTGATGATTTTAAAATGCAAGAGAATAACAGTGAAATCTTTCAGGAGTATGCATGGGACTTCAAAGTGTTAGTGATATTCTACTTCACAAGAAGGGTGGCAGATTTTAACATGTACATATGCTTCATATGTAATTTTCCTACATAAAAATTTTATAATAGCTTTTTTGAGAAAGTGAGCATTTGTTGGGTTTCACAAAAAGTAGCAACACATTGGTTCCAAAAACTTAACTCAGCAGGGTGTGGGGGGGTTGCTAAGTAAATCCTCTCAAAAGTAGCATATCTGACATTGTCAAGTGGAATCAAACCTATTTTATGTATGTTTATGATTCTAAATGATTTACACTCATCATTTTTGGTAAAAGTACTAGTGAGTAGATATATTCCCTTACTCTTTAAAAAAATCAAATAAAACCATGAATTTCCTTGTGTACGTACCATACACATAGACATTTGGACGAAGGGCCTAATTCTAATGATGATGAACCACACTGCATGGATATTGTCTGATTACTAACATAGGGTCTCTAACCCAGCATTGCATCCTGCCTCTGAAGACAAAAGTTTGGGTTGACCGACGCCAACACGATGCTGTGTTGATTTTGTATTTCTACAGGTATTTCTCTTACTGAAATTCAGTACATAGAATTAGGAAACTGCATTGTCATAATGACATGTTTCCATCATTGTTATTCTGATAGAGAGATTTTTTTTTTTTTTTGGAACGGTAAGAATAATGTCGCAAAGTAATTGGTTTTCACTTACACACAATGGAATGTAAGTACAACTTCACTGTTTAATCGAATAGGTGGAAAGTTGATAGTTCTTACTCAGGCTTAAACAAGGACTCTCGTTCAATGCACTAAGCTAGTTTGGCTGTTAACATAGGCAAACAAAGAAGGGGAATGTGCCTAGTGCATTGGGTCTCCAATAAACTAAAACACATCTAGCAAAAACCCTCTCTATTTAGGGATTTAAAAACGCTTAGTACATGTTGAGGTGGGACCAGACTCCTTCCACAGGCAGTCTGTGAGTGTCTTGAAAAACAAAATGCCTGTGCTAAGTAATCAGAGACATCATTATACACCTGTTAGAACAAAAAGTACTGTATCCTGACTGTCATAAAGAGTAGGAAGTAGGGACTGGATACTTCAAGAGATTGGGTAATAATAAAGAAAAAGGCACCCTTTCAGCTCAGAGGACAGTAGCTGGTTTTATTCCAGACAATGCTGGGAAATGCTGGAACTGGAACTCATTCATACTTGATGACTAACAAGGGCCTTATACAGGCCATCAGATGGTATCGGTATCAGTTTAGAATCTGATGGAAAGCTGTCCACACAGTCAAAGGTGGTATGAAGTATCATGATACGTTGTAAACAGCCTCAGTTCAGAAATCTTTTGCTCATCTCCAGAATCAGAAATTAATCCAGATCTCAATTTTTGCTCCAGCTAAAAGAAAAAGATGTTATCAATTTTATTTCTGTTTAGAGTTGCCAGATCTACCAAATAAAAATTTGAATTTGAATTTCAGATAAACAAAGAATATGTTTATAGTATAAGTATGTCCCATAAAATATTGGGGACATACTTATACTAAACAATTATTTATTTTCATTTTAACACCCTGTATTTTAGCTGGTAACCTTTACCCCATTTTCTTCCCAAAGTTCCAAATTTTTTGCAACAGTTAGTCTATAGTGAATTTAAAAAAAGAACCAATATGGGGATTGATGACTCTGAATTTAGCATGGACCTGAGGTAATTCTAAACATCTGAAAGAATTAGATCATGCAGGTTTAATTGTTATGGGTCAGGACTATTCATGCTAAGAGAAATGAAGTCTCTAGGTTAGCCAACATGGGTAGTGAATCTTTGGATCTTTGCCTGGTGGTGCCTCATTGATTCTTCTTGGCTTGATTTGCATAGGGATAAAGAAGTCAGCGAAAATGGTGAAAGGCAATAGGCTCTGTGAGATACTTAGATTCTATTTTACCCCGTGTGACTAAAAGTAGCTGGTCTTCCTGAAAAGACACTCATTTTGTTTGTTTGTTTTTTAAGGAAAGCCAACATCAAGAAGTGAATGCCAAGTGTTGAAGCTGCCTTAAGAAACTGCTAGAGCAAAATATTTGGTCTACCTGTCCCCTCTGCCCAGAACACTGCTCTTTCAGATACCCACGTGGTTCACTCATTCACTTCAAGTTTTGGCCCACTTCCCATCTTCTGTACAAGGCTCTCCCTGCCCACCCTGTTTAAAACTCCAATCCATCGTTCTTCCTCACCCTCTTCCCTACCACAGGACCCCCAACACACTTCATTACTGTTGAATATTTTTTCATAGCTCTTATCACCTTCTAATACACATGTAATTTCCTTATTTATCATTTTCTGCTGTCTCTCTCACTCCACTAGAATGTAAGTCTCAGAGGCCATGGACCTTAGTTTATTATGTTCCCTGATCTATCGTGAGTATGACATAGAAAAGTACCTGACAGTTAGTGCTCAAAAATATGTGCTGAATGAATGGATCCATTTATAAAGGGAACAATCTTTTATAAATTAGATTTTTGGAATCAAAACTCTCTGTAACCTAAATCTGTAAACATCATTTTGACTTTGCCTATTAAAATGGACTGAAAGGGGCACATGGGTGGCTGATCCTTGATTAAGCGTCTGTCTTGGCTCAGGTCATGATCCTACAGTCCTGAGATTGAGCCCCACATCAGGCTCCTTGCTCAGCAGGGAGCCTGCTTCTCCCTCTCCTTCTGCTGCACCGCCTTCTTCTGCTCCCCGTCTCTATAAAATAAATAAATAAAATCATTTAAAAATAAAATAAAATAAAATAATAAAATAAAATGGACCGAAAAAAGCTCTAAGCCAGTAATAGGTGTATGATTCTAATCATAATACAGATATCACATTAATAAATTCTTAAAAGTGGACCAGAACAGATTCTTCTGATTGTATTCTCAATAAGATTCAAATATAATAAAACTGTAACTCTTTGAGATCATTGGGAAATGAAACATTTTAGTGATAGGTTTCAATGTTTGATCTTAAAATATTTGTAAAATATGTTACCATCTATTCATAAACACCACAATCCTGAATATTAATGATTTTTCCTTGACAAATATATATTTTATAATTACTCAGAGTTCTGAATAGCAAATAATTATCTTGCTATGACTGTTAAAGAAGATAGGGAAATATAGAAATTTAAGACAAATGTATATTGTCCGTGTACATACCGTGAAATCAGATTTGGGAGCATTCTAAAACTTTTCTTGTGATTTGCTTGTTTCTCCTAAAAGCAGTTTAAAGAAAATGAATTGGATTAATTAAGGATTGCAATTTGAATCAATGTTTAATTATGACCTTATTGTGAAATAAATTTTATTTTTTTCTCCTTTATCACTATTCTATTTACTTTAAAGTTTTGTCTTTCCCTTGATCTGTGTATAACTTTTTTACTTTTTTTACCTGATTAGCATTTTGGCACCTCATCATCCTTCCAAGACTAAGAAAAACAAAAGACAAAACAACGTAGAAATTGTTGTTCTAGCATTCTACCAGGCCTAATGGTAGGCACTGAGCTGGACTAGTGTGCCTGAGGCCACAGTGATAGGCAGAAAGAGGGAGCAACGGTGGCCTGCCATCTCTGTAAATCCCAACAGGAGAAGTCCTGTTCTGTGGGGATTATAGGGGGGTGGGATTACTTCCAGTTCTCCTGGGTATATAGCTTATAGAGTCCACTCCCCCACCCCCACTGTTGACCAAGAGGAACAAATCCCATTACAATACAGTTATTAAGTTCTACACCGACAACATTCCAAAGCCTTGAGCAGCTGCAACATGGAGTCCCAGGTGTTTTAAAGACTAAGGAGACCATGCTTGTATATATCCATTCCTCTGCTCACATTTTCTCTTTATTCAGTCATTTAGTACTTATTTTTACTGAGAATGACTTGGAGAGTTGAGGCTCAACATTATAGCTAGCAGGCTGTCTTCTGTTGTTAGAAAGACTCCCCTCAGGGTACCTGGGTGGCTCAGTCGGTTAAAGCATCTGTCCTTGGTTTGGGTCAGGATCTCAGGGTCCTGGGATCAGGCCCCACATCAGGCTCGGCAAGGGGCTCCATGGTAGGTGGGGTGTCTGCTTGTCCCTCTCTCTCTCTCTGCCCCTCCCCCCATCCCGCTCATGCTCTCTCTCTCTCTCTCAAATAAATAAATAAATAAAAAGAAAGAAGGAAAGACTCCTCTCCACCACCCTAACTCTGGCCCAACAGAGATTCACTTTTTCCTTTATTGAGGTATAACTAACATATAGCATTATGTTAGTTTCAGATGTAAAACATAATGATTCAATATTTGCATATATTGCAAAATGATCACCTCAATTAAGTCTAGTTAACATTTGTAACCATTCATGGTACAGAACTGATTTTTTCTTGTGATGAGAAATTTTAAGATATACTCTTAGCAACTTTCAAATATGCAATACAGTATTATTAATTATAGTCACCATGCTGTATATCCTTGTGACTTACTTATTTTATAACTGAAACTTTGTGACTTTTGACACCCTTCACCTATTTTGCCCACCCCCACAATCAATAATATGTTCCCTGTATCTATAAGCATATTTTGTTTTTGTTTTTATTTTAGATTCCACATGTAAGTAAGATCATACAGTATTTGTCTTTGTGTGACATTTCACTTAGCATAATACCCTCAAGGTCCACTCATGTTATTGCAAATGACAACACTTCATCTTTTTTATGGTTGAATAATATTCACCTGTATCTCACATTTTCTTTATCCATTTATCCATTGATGGACACTTACCTTGTTTCCATATCTTGACTATTGAAATTATGTTGCAATGAACATAGGGATGCATATATCTTTTCAAGTTAGTTTTTTTCTTTTTTTTTTTTCAGAGAAATTCTCAGAAGTGGAATTGCTGGATCATATGGTAGTTCTATTTTTAATTTTTTGAGGAACTTCCATACTGTTTTCCCTAGTGGTTGCACCAATTTACATTCCTACCAGCAGTGCACAAACGTTCCCTTTTTTGCACATCCTCACCAACACTTGCTATTTCTTGCTTTTCTTTTTTCCTTTCTTATAGTCATTCTAGCAGGGGTGAGGTGATATTTTATCGTGATTTTTATTTGCATTTCCTTCATGCATTCCCTCATGATTCCCTCATGTGTTGAGCATCCTTTCATGTACTTGTTGGCCATGTATATATCTTTCTTTAGAAAAATGTGTATTCAGATCCTCTGCCCATTTTTTAATCAGATTGTATTTTGCTATTAAGTTCTTGTATAGGTTCTTTATATATTTTTGGTATTAACCCCTTATCAGTTATATGATTTGCAAATATTTTCTCCCATTCAGTAGGTTGATTTTTTCTCATTTTACTGATGGTGCAATTCACTTTTTGCTTAAGTATTTTTAATTATGTTTATGGATGTGAACATTTTCTAATACTCCTAAGCTCAGATGGAAATCCAAACACTTGTGGAGGATTTATCAGTATAAAAAGAGCCCACCTTGGGCATGTTCACATAGGCCACACACATACATGTGTCAGAACTCATCTTACTACATGTTCCTATCTTGAGGTATCTCATTTCTATTAGACCTGAACTCCATAAGGGCACATGACTTAATTATATTTCCATTCACAATATACTTGGCCTATGGTAGAAATGTAATAAATATATGTTGAGTAAGTGAGTGAAAGTCTCAATTAATTAATTTTAAATACACTATTTTCTTGGGTATAAAATTGTAATTCAATTTCTAACTTGTGTTTTAAAATCATACCTAGCAAGCAAGAATCTCTTCACCATTGTCAAGTATAGTGTAGCATTACAATGCATATAAAATTAATATAAGTACTTTAAAATGAGAAAAAAAACGTGGAAATTAGAGAACAGTTTTTTTTGGTAGAATAATTCTTATTTGTATTCATGATCTAAATTTCTCATAACTCAAATTAAAACTAAGTAAATGCAAATATTATATGTACTTGGAGGTTTACTGTATATAAATTACAAAGTGTCATATGCATTTAGTATATAACATATAGTACATAGTATATAACTGTTCTAAATCTATGAAAAATTATATTAACCTGGTTAGCTTTTTAATCTAGCTGCTATTGAATTGTATTTGATATACTCACTAAAATCTCAGACTTTACATGGATTCTAGATATCTTTGCTAAAATAGTTTACCAAGTGAGCTAGTTTGTTATAATTGAAGACAATGGCCAATATAAGGTAAGATGAATTGCCAAGGTTATATACTGTAGTTTTGTTAATCTTCAATTTCTCAGACTAATAGTTTAAAAAACTTCTACTTTACTGATAATTGAGCCAATGAAACTGTATTTGAGTCTGTATTTCTTACATTTTTTGGAATTTTTTTTGCAAGCATACATTTATTCTTTTTTTAACTTTTTTATTTTATTTTATTTTATTATATTATGTTAATCACCATACATTACATCATTAGTTTTTGATGTAGTGTTCCATGATTCATGTTTGCGTATAACACCCATTTATTCTTATAAATCACATTCTCAAATTCTTAAACTCTTTCCTATTCATAGAAACTTACATAAATATATAAAACTTCTTTTTTTTTTTTTAAAGATTTTATTTATTTACCCGACAGAGAGAGAGACAGCGAGAGAGGGAACACAAGCAGAGGGAGTGGGAGAGGGAGAAGCAGGCCCCCCGCTGAGCAGGGAGCCCGATGCGGGGCTCGATCCCAGGACTCTGGGATCATGACCCGAGCCAAAGGCAGACGCTTAATGAATGAGCCACCCAGGCGCCCCATAAAACTTCTTCTAAAGCATGGAATCTGCAATGTCAAAGTTTCTTCTTTATTTTTGCTAGCTACAGATTTTAGGTCACTAACGTACCTAAAGGCATGTTTCCAGCTATTGGATATCAGATATTTCCAAAATGCCTCAGTGAGATTCTACATTTCAGTAAGTCTCTTTAATGGATTTTTTTCATCAATAGTAATAGAAAACCTTACTTTATGTTTCATAATTTTAGTATAAGATTCGTTCTAAATCTATCAAAAAGTGGCATAGATAATATATTTATCTTTTTTCTATTATATTCTGTACATAGCTTATGAGGTAAAGTTTAGTCCCACTAACAAGCTAGAATGACCCCAAAATTCTTTTATATGTGTGTGTTCTTTAAACTATTATGTGAAGAATGTTTCCAATCAACCTATCCAAAATATGAATTGAACCCCAAAATTATTTGGATTGATGTAAATGGACAGAGGTTTATGTGGGCTTTTTTGGTTATGGCAGCAAACTGTCAGTGATGGATGAGGTGTGAAGCCCATGACTGATGCCCTCAGATGCCCACACAGAGTGTGGTCTACTCACTGTCCACACTGTGTAGACCTACAGCCTTCCACTACTGACTTATCCAGAAAGAGTATCTCCTATATTTTTCCTTCAGAAGGCTGTCTAGTGACCTCTTAAAATACCGATGAGATCTTTCTTACACAAGCTGCTTTATTTTCTTAAATTAATGGGTGCGTAGCTGTGGCCACAAAATCCAGTGGGCCAGAAAGCTATTACAGAGACACTCTACAAATGCATTTTCCAATAAAGTCAAGCATTTGCTATTGAATGGATGAATAATATATTTTGCACATTTATATAATGTCAGTTTCACATATAAGGATTTTCTGTTTGATTATCAAAATATTAATAATTGAAAACACCACTGAATTCATTCATGTCTTTCACTTATGTAAGTTCCCAATCAAGGTGGAGTGTTTCACGAATAATACAATGTGGAAGTTTTTGGAATTTTTGACATTTCATACTATCTTGATACAACAAAAGTTTGAAACTCTAGGCCTTAAATCATTTTTTCTTTTAACTTAAATACTCAAAACATTAACAAGAACAAATGTGAAACATTGTTACGTTAATGTGAAAGCAATAACTTTTACTTTTTATTTTTTTAATTGTGAATGTATATTTATTTTTTATTTAAATTCAATTAGCTAACATATAGAACATCATTAGTTTCAGATGTAGAGTTCAGGAATTCATCATTTGCATATAACACCCAGTGCTCCTCACCTCACCTGCCCTCCTTAATGCCCATCACCCAGCTACCCCATTCCCCCACACACCTCCCCTCCAGCAACCCTCAATTTGTTTCCTATAGTTAAGAGTCTCTCATGGTTTGTCTCCCTCTCTGATTTCTTCCCATAAAGCAATAACTTTTAACTATGATCATTCTTCCATTGAGAAGCTCTTTAAATAAGCTATCTTTCAAAATAATACTTGTTGTTTTTTATGCATATTCCCAAGAACATCAATGTCAACATCACATAATGGATTTTACTTTACAAAATCACAGCTTCATAAAAATCAGCACTAATTTGACTCAAGATGGGACAACAAAATCACTTGCAAAGTATTCCCTGACAAAACAATTTGGATTTTTCACACATGACACATGGTAAGAACCTTGCAGATGACAGTACAACTTGAGAGGAAAATGTCTTGCCAACGTCCCACTAGCACCCTCCCAGTGCCTCTCCCTGACAGGTCCAGCACCGAATATAACATACTGTTTAAGAGAACTTTCTCAATTTGTAGTTATCTGCTACCTACAGGAGCACCAGTGACTTCCTTGTTATTCTCCTGAGAACTAATCTCTCAAATAATAAAGGCTTAGAACTAAATTCAATAGGATGTGTAAATAAACTGTTTATTAGAAACCCTTGCCCATTTTTTTGCATTCATCATTAGTCAACAACTTATCCAGCACATCCTTCCTGACATTATCTATGATAAATTGACAACAGACAGAGGGGCTATCACATGGAAGTGCTTCCTAAAGACTTTGTCCACTCCCCTTGCCTCCAGGGACATGTCTAGTAAGAAGTTACTATTCTCCTCTAGGATTTTGATGGCTTTCTGTCTCACATTTAGGTCTTTCATCCATTTTTTTTTAAGATTTTTATTTATTTATTTGAGAGAGAGAGAGCAGGAGCAGGGGTGGGGGAGGGGCAGATGGAGGAGCAGAAGCAAACTCCCCACTGAGCAGGAAGCCCGATGCAGGACTCGATCCCAGGACTCTGGGATCATGACCTGAGCTGAAGGCAAACACTAAACCGACTGAATCAACCAGGCGCCCCTCTTTCATCCATTTTGAATCTATCCTGTGTATGGTGTTAAGAAAGTGGTCCAGTTTCATTCTGCATGTGGCTGTCCAGGTTTCCCAACACCATTTGTTGAAGAGTCTTTTTTTCCATTGGATATTCATTCCTGCTTTGTCAAAGATTAGTTGACCATATATTTGTGGGTCCATTTCTGGGTTTTCTGTTCTATTCCATTGAGCTATATATCTTTTTTTTGCCGGTACCATACTGTCTTGATGACTACAGCTTTGTAATATCGCTTGACGTCCATGATGGTGATGCCTCCCACTTTGCTTTTCTTTTTCAAGATTGCAACGACATGGATGGAGCTAGAGTGTGTTATGCTAGTGAAATAAGTCTGTCAGAGAATGACAAATACCATATGATTTTACTCATATGTGGAATTTAGGAAACAAAACAGATGAATGTGTGAGAAGGGGGGGAAATAGAAAGAGAGAGGGGGAGGCAAACCATAAAAGACGCTTAAGGATAGAGAACAAACTGAGGGTTGATGGAGGGATGTGGGTAGGGGATGGGCTAAATGGGTTATGGGTATCAAAGAGGGCACTTGTTATGATGAGCACTGGGTGATATATGTAAGTGATGAATCACTAAATTCTACTCCTGAAACCAATATTACACTATATGTTAACTAACTAGAATTTAAATAAAAATTTAGAAGATAGAAATAAAAATAAATTTTAAAAAAAGACTTTGTGCATTCCCAACTGTTCTGTGTATTTCTTGCTTACTGTACCAAGAGCATAATGAAGTAAGAAGACCCTTCTCGGTCATGTGTTTCAGAGAGAAAAGGTTCAGATCCATTTGTCCTGAGGTGGCCTGAACATAACGTTAATAACCTAGCTGATCTTTGCTGAGTTATCCTGCATGTTGTTATGGTGTTTTAGAGACTCACTTATTAATTCATCATATATTTATTAAGAGCTATAATATTCAAGGCTCTATGACATATATGGATTGAGCTGGAGATAAGACTCAAGAGCAAGAATTTTTAGGACAGTGAAAACATTCTGTATGATACCATAATGATGGATACATGTTATTATCCATTTGTCCAAAGCCATAGACTGGATAGCACCAACAGTGTACCCTAGTGTAAACTATGGACTCTGCGTGACTATGATGTGTCAAGCAACTTCATCGATTGCAACAAATGTTGATAATAGGAGAGAGATTTGATAATGGAGAAGGCTATGCATGTGTGGGGGCAGGAGTTATATGGAAAATCTTTGTACTGTTCTCTTAATTTTGCTGTGAACCTAAAACTGCTCTAAAAAAATACAGTCTTTTAAAAATGAAAGACTCAAGGGACAGAAAAAGAATACTGCTGAACTCTGATCACTCTCATGGCATTAAAATATACTTCTTTTTGTACACTTACTGACGTGTAGAAATACAGAGATTCAGAATTTGAGCGAGGGGCCCTGAGAACTTCCCCTACAGCTGAGGGAAAGTGTAAAGTACAAATAGACTATTTGTTCTCCTTTTCTGGCATTTGAAAATAAGACCCGATGTGGGAAGCTCTGGGAGAGCTTTTTGCTATTCTGCAGGGCAGTTTTGCATAGATTCATCAGCTATGGGAACAGCCAAGGTCCCCTAGGGAGAAAGGGGAAATCAGGCTCATTGTGCCCTGTCCAGTAAAAGAGGAAAATCCATATTTGAATCAGCCTGAAGGTTAATAGAGAAAAGATTCACGTAAATGCATTCCTTTTCCCCAAGGCTAGGCTACTGTCAGCAGAAGATGATTGAGTTAGCAAAGGCATTTCCCCTTTTTTTCTAAAATTTTCAGCATCATGAATTCCACCCATGCGTACTGCCCTCACTCCTCACCCCCCCCACTCCTGACACATACTTTAAAGAGAGCATCTAAGTCTGCCAACTATGTAAACCTCCCCAATGACCTATGCCAGATTTCTCATCACAAACACATAGCTTGAGAAGGGAAATAGCTAAAATTGGTTTAAATGGTATAAAATAGCCATTCCATTATACTGGTAAGGAAGGAAAATGGGAAATGCAAACAGACCAAGTAATTATGCTCTATTTGCATCTATAAAAGTGGTGCTGACAACTTATGCAGACCTTAGTTTTTATTGGTCCATTTTAATATTCTCAAAACAATCACTCTATAACCCTTATAGTTAGTGAGGAGTGCAAGGGGACCAGAGAAGAAAGTATGTTTTTAAAGGAATGAATGACTATACTATATATGCCAAATGCTTGAATCTTGTTTATTGACCCAATAATTTATATATAACATATATACTATAGATTTATTTTACTACTTTTCAATACTTAGTGATTATGCCATCATATATTTTAAAACATTTAGATTTCTTTCTGTAACAGGTTTAAAAAAAAAGAAATGACCACTTTTGTATAGATGACTTTGTAATAAAGAACCCCATTGTCTTAGAGTTCTTTTTTCCCCTACTCTTACATTTAAAACACCCTACTAATTTTCTACCCTCTATCATTGGCCCGAACAGTGTTAGAACTTCTATTACATCCCTAATGTTCTATCTCATTATTACTTTTTGCCCCATTACTAATACTCACAAATAGGATTTTAACACGTGCAAAAACCATCTGGTATGCTCCAGACCATGAGATCCAGGAGACCCATGCTACCTGAAAAGGACTTGATTCATTTAACATTGCTCATTTAAAATATTTTCTTTGGTTGGTCTAGTGCTTGTTTTAAATACTTGAGTGCTCCAGTTTAAGATTTATTATGCCCATTAGTATTGCTTTGTTGAAACTGTAGCATGCATTCTAACAAGTATTTACAATTTATGATGGTAAGTTCAAAGTTGTATAATTATTGTAGTAATTTCCAAGTCATTCACTTGTCATTTTTTATTTTCAGACCTTCCCACAAAAATTTACAAAATTTAAAAAGCTTTTGTCCAACTTCGTCTTTGTTCAAAAGTTAATTTTAGCTTTTGGTGAAGTCTGCTTTAAAATATATCAGCCTTTTTTTTCCTATTTAATATGTTAAGGATGGGTCACCAAACCCCAGAAAAACTAGAAAAATAACTAAAACACTCAAATGGCTGTTTCTTGGAGATCATTTTTCCAGAATGTAATCTTTTGGATTAATGTTTTAGATTCGATGGATGAAAGTGTAGGAAGTTTCCTTCCAAGATGTTTTTGAAATCCCAGGTACAAAGACTTTTCCAGATCACACAGAGAAATAAAGTTTAGATTTTCTGCTTCCTCTGATTCATCCTCTCCTGTGGAGAAAGCCACTGCAGTTAAGATGTGTTATTTGAGCAGCATTGCTATAAATAGCATCTGCATAGGTATCCTCGTCCTCTACTGTTGCCTATGATAAAACTTCATTCCTTGACCATTTTTATAGCCAGGACTGTGACTTCACAGAGTTGCCCATATAATGGTTTTCAGTTCTTGTAGAGCATTTGGTCTTACTTTCTTAAAGATGTGTCCCTTCCTAGGTAATGAAATTGTCACTTACTGAATAGAATAAAAAAAAGTTGTGATCAACTGACTATTGGAATATGGCATAGATATCTTCAAGAAATAATTTTATTTTTGCCATAGCAAATGCTTAGGTTAAAAAAAAAAAGACTATTTTCCTAAAACAGTTGAGTTGAAAACTTTCATGAAAGCGGTTTGCCTCTAGGTATTTCTAATATCTATTTTTCAAATTTGCCAAATTTTCCCTAGCAATGGAGTCCTTCATCCAAATAAAATATCATTATATATCCCAATATATAAAAAGATAAGGTGGAGTTTCTGATTAGAGTGGAGGTGGGGATTGAGAGCCCCCTCAGCTCGGCCCTTTTGATGTTCAAGACAGTTACTCAGGAAGGTCCAAGGCTCTGAAAAGCAAAGTTTGAAAATCATTCTTCAAAGACTTTATTTTCAGTTTTTAGCTATAGATGTTATGAGTTGATAGTTATGAGGCAGAGTCATTCTCACCTTAATCAACATTAAGTAGGGAAGGTAACATCCACATTTTTCACTCTAGACCTAACCTGATGGACATCTCTAAATCAAAATCTCTAACAAATTGTATTACTTTTTCAAGCTTCAGTTTCCTTTTCCATATATCAAGATTGATCATCTACCTTGCACCAATGTTGCTGAGATGAAAAGTAATAACATAGGAAGACCCTCAGTAAATGTGGGCACCATTCCTTTCCTTTCTTCGATAATTAGGTTTCCAAACAACTATTTTACAGATCATCCATAAAGCTCTTGTTATTGGGTATACTCAACTCACTGCCTCTCACCGCACCGTGATTTCTCATCTGAATCAGAGAATTATTGCTGTGATACAGCCTTTATGGTGAAATATTGGCCTTTTTTCACTTAAATGTCTAGGGTAATGTTTAGGGTTAACTTTGGCATCTTGTTGACCCATTTTCATCTCCTGCAGGCTTTAGGTATGTAACCTTGCTGTCCTCTTATAGCCACCACCATCTCATTTCCCATTTGGTGTTCTTACCCTACATCTCTTTGTTATTGTCTCTACAACAACCACTCAGATCCTCTCAACTAAAAATAACCAAAAATTATTTGGATTAGATTAGTTAGATTACCTAACTACAACAAATAGGAAAATTACTGAGATATTAGAAATTTGTAAGGAGGCATCTGCCAAGGATATGTAAAATCACTTATTGCTGTCATGGTAGTCTCCACAATATTTTGTAAGTTTTGTTGCACCTTTATGGAAACTCAACTATGCAGCCACAGAGTCATCAAAAGATCATCTTCAAGATACTGAGAAGCCAGTAACAATGCCCTTTCAGGTGATTAATTGTTTGGCTCAATAATTTGTTTGCTTTGTTTAAGACACTGAGGAGACTAGTATGATGAGGGGCCAAGGCAGAAATACCCTGACATCAGACCCCATTTCACAAAATCACAGATACAATGCCCTAAAGCACCCCGCAGTGTGGTTTTCTGCAACCAAGTCCCCGTTTGGTGCCATTGGGCAAGAAATAGACCTGAAAGAGTCTCTACCAGAGTTTAGTTATCACACCTGAGAGTAAAACAGCATAAGATTTTTAAGACTCATACTCAATGTTAAGTACTGGTTTTCATGTCCACTCTGCCAGCCCAATACATTTTTTAGAAGTAGTAATAATACTTGTTTCAGTTCATTAACATGCAAAGGACTTTGTTTACTTTGGTTCCAGTTTGGGAGTAAGATACATTCAGCCTTATCTTAGTTGAATACTGGATGAGAGTACATGGCCTGTAGCAATAGGTAGATTGAAGGAAAACTTGACTGCCAAATCTGAGGGATTTTCAGAAACTCGATTCTAAAACTATTCTTCAGGTTCAGGCCCTAAAATTAATTCCTCCAGCCACTCAGCTGGGCTTCCTCAATTATGTTGTTCTTCTAGCTTTTCTGCGTCCTCTCTCTAGTTCTTGCTTTCTTAGATGAGGTAGAAACCCTTCTGTGACCCTCCCCAAAGGTTCCTCCCCAGGCTCTGGACCATCTTAATAATCTTTTTCAAGATTCTTTATTCTTTTTCAATGATTACAATGTTCCAGTTTCTTCCATTCATTTTTTTTCTGATTTAATTTTTTTCCTGGCATCATAATTTCTTCCTTTAAGTGGGTGCAGCTTGATTTATATTCTCAGCCAATGTCTGGATCCAGCCTGCACACTGTCATCCCAAAGCTTGTTGCCTCTATCACATTGTTTCTCTCTCTGACCACGTCTAACTGCTACCTACTTTTGTTACTTTTGTTGGACATTTCAATATGTTCTTATTTCTAGTCTGAAAGCCATCTAGATAACACATCTATATCACATCACAGGACATATTCTAAATCCAACAAATATTCGCCCCTCAAGTTCTTGATTTCATCAACTTCCCCTTGATTCTTCTTGCTAATCAAATTCAAATGCCATTCAGGAGGGTGGTCTTCTGAAACTTAAAATAATAACAATTTTATAGTACCAAAATATCTCAAGCAGACAATGAAGAAAAATCACTATAATTTCCTAGAAGGGAAAAGCAGAGCTTTTCCATTAAAGCTTTATCATAAGCTAGCATTTCTGAAAATGTTTGATTCTGGATAAAAATTCATGTCTTAACATTCTGGAAAGCAATAAAGACATAATAAGATTTGTTATGCTTTTTGTTCTATTTGGTGGCATTGGAGATGCATGCCACACCTTCATTAGTTTTGACTGTGTTGTATATTCCAGTATAATAATACTGTTTATAGATCCTGAGCTTGTTTTTATATGGGTAAAAATGTGTAAAACACCACGTAGGCATCAAATACCATTATTACTAGGGCAAATATAATCAGACACTTTTTTCATGGAACATAGTAGCAAAAGAAGAATAGTCTAAAGTCAGATCCAGTTTGTCACTGATGGACACTACCATGTTAGTGATCTTATATCTCTGAATTTGGTTATTTGGGAGAATACAGAGCTACATAGGCTTAAGGATTAGATTTATTCAGAGATTAATAACAAAGAATATTTTTGGTTGGGTTTTACATTTTCATATCTGTTATCAGCTGAGATCTACTGGCCAGAAAAACAAAACAAAACAGTAATTAAACTGACTTGTTCATTCTGCCAGGGCTGAGTCTTTGTATTCTGGGAGGGAGAAGTGGGGAACGGAAGATGGAAGAGAAAAAGCAGGTTTAGTTTCTTCAACAGAAGGTTGAAGCTGCTAAGCAGCTAAGCAGATTAATTGTTTAATTACCTGCCACTTTTGACCTCTTCTATAGTATGTGCTTATGGTCATTCTGACTTGAATTTCATGTGCACCATTGCTCCAAGTTGGGGCACACTCCTGTGCATAGTTTGTAATTCCTCTTTTAAGGAACTTTTTCTGTGTGTGAGCCCATCTTTCCTCCTCATAGGACCTATTGTAGATATTTAGGGGGAAGTGTTTGTGAAAAAGGAAGAGGAGTCATATGTTGAATATAAATATGGGGACTAAAGGATTTTGATGTCATAGAAATCTATTAGAGTTATTTGGATGTGTTTTCTAGGGGATCTTAAAGTTTCAGCTTTGTATCCAATAAGATAGAATAAATATCAAAGAAAAATATGAGTTGAAATTCTGAATAGAAGTATGGTGCTCTTAGGAAAACTTCTGTGGTCAATGATACGCAATAAGATAATTTATTATCAGCTCTGTCTTTCCTAGCAGGAAATCTTGCTGGTGATTGTAAGATGACTTAATACATTTTTTATATCACAAAATATTAAAGAGGCAGCTTTTCAAATGCATATTGTCCATATCATGTACTTAGGAATCTATGTCCAGGCGATTCAGCAAGAAAGGGCTTAGATACCACTAACTCCTGGTTCTGGTGGCAGAAAACCTGATCAGTGCACTGACTGCTGACTCAAGTCTCAATATAGATTTTATAAGAGGAAGAACAAGCTGAACAGAATAGTGTTCATAATCTCTGAGGCTGAAACCCAGGGGTGACTCCTAAGATCTGGCAACCAATAGTTATGATTACTTACCTGCCGGTGATGTCCAGGAATTGTATCTTGGTCAGATGTTTCAAGGATATATTGGACTGCTACAATATTTACATAATGAATTTAAACTGGAAGTCACCAAATAATTATTGGGCCCTTTCTGCTTGTAAAACACCAGGTGGGTCACTGGGATGGCAAAATTAAATATATGAGTCCATTTCCAGAAGATACCATATTTTGATTAAGGAGTCAAAGGAAAAGATTTTAAGAAGTCTTCCATGGTTTCCATAAAACAAAAAATCAGGGTTAAAAAAATGAACTGGAAAACAGGGACTTGCTGGAGTGGGAGGTGGTGGGAGGGTTGGGGAGGCTGGGTGATGGACAGTGGGGAGAATATGTGCTATGGTGAGTGCTGTGAATTGTGTAAGACTGATGAATCACAGACCTGTACTCTTGAAACAAATAATACATTATATGTTAATTTTTAAAAAAGTAAAAAAAGAAAGTCTCCCTTCTCCTTGCTCATCACTGAAGTCTCCTCCTTTGGTTCTGTCTCCTATTTGTGGTCTTGCCCGTACAATCTTGCTGTAGTCATATCTCTGCAACGTCTTGAGTCGTTGCCTGGTGTGCCCATCTCCCCTTCAGAAGTGATGCTTTGGACAGCTCTGTGGTTTTGAATGCTCCACAGCCAGTCACCATTCCAACCCAATCCTATCCCTAGCTCCAGATTCTTAATGCAGACTAGACCAGTATTCTCAGCCTCCCTGCTCACATGGAAGTTAATTGGACAACTGGTTGCATCTCACACACTCACAGTGTTCAACAACTGGTTATTAGATAAAGGGATGAATGTAATACTATCTAAATCTTAGGCATTCCCACTCCAGATTTAATTAACTTCGTGTCCTCCTGAATTTCCTGAATTTCTACAATGGGTTATTTAATGTTTTGCTTTTTGTTTTTGTTTAAGGATTCACACACTGTAAAATGACTTCTCACCTCATGGGAAAAGATGATTATCCATATAAGGGTGGATGCTAAAAAGTTTTTGATAGTAAAGACTCTAGACTCTGAGTCTAGAGCACCTGATGGGTCTGAAGCCAAATTGTTTATTACAGAGACCATTTTCCTTCAGATGTTGAATAGAAATGCTGTTGCTCTGACCCTCTGGCTATATCAGTTCCTAGGTTTCCTTGTGCTGTTCATATTAGATGTTCTCTGGGTACCTAATCTCCAACAAGCACTATCATGTAATTTACCACATTGGGTCTCAGCTGGGTTCATGTTTTGAATGCAGTATGGAGAGCAGAGGTAGTGGGTGTTATACTTGTAACTAGACATCATCTGCTGTGTGAATGAGACTGCATACAGAAAAATGGAAGGAACTGATTTTGGCTTACTCGTTATGTAACTCCATCTCTTTTTTCATGTCTTTGTATGTTTTAAGTGTATCAAAAGCTTATAGCACATGACAACAATGCACGGTGGTTTTCCTGGCAGTCTCAGGATAATCCTTTAGCTTCTTCAGTGTATCAGCTAGAACACAAAGCTGCTTCTTTCTTCCCAGAAAGTGAATAGTAACAAATCATTCCCAATACATATAAAACTGGATTTTATTCAATTTCCCCCATAATCTACAGGTGTGGGGGACTTTTCATTTTTATGTTATTTCAAATAACATTGAATAAGATCACATTTTTTTAAATTCTGAGGTTAAAAGTCAACCAATTTCTATGCTTACCTTTTAAAAAAATTACTTGAATCCAACATTATAATTTCCCTTTAAAACTTCCAGTCTATCCTTTAATGCACAAACAAGATATATTTCAGGGACTTTGGCTCTGACAGAATTTTATGGTGAATAACGTTGTCCACGTACTGTTGAAATGAATATTTTTCCCATTGGTACATTATGTAATAAGCTACAATCTCAGAGTGAACATCTGTACTATGGAAATACCATGTGTAGAATTTTGAGGTCAATTATGTTAAATCTATGTTCTCCAAAGTCATAGTCTCTTTCATAATAAATGACATACAAATGTCAACTTTATTACGTACCTAACAGCTACACATCTATTATTATTTTGACCCTACAATAAGATTTCCTTATGATGATGATATTATTTTAAATGCATAATATATCCAGTATGCTGAGGGTCAAAGAGAGGCTGTTTCTTTTGTTTTCTCTTTTTCAGCATTTTGTGGTCAATTATTTCCTTCCTTCTGCTACCTTTGGGTTTGATTGCTCTTCTTTTTCTAGTCTCTTAATGTGTAAAATTAGATTATTGATTTGAGATCTTTCTTATTTTTTTTTTGAATATAGGCATTTACAGCTATCATTTTCCCTCTGATCACTGCTTTTGCTGCATCACATAAGTTTTGGTATGTTTTTGTTTTCCTTCATCTCAAAACATTTTCTACATTCCTTGGGATTTCTTCCTTGACCCGTTGGTTGTTTAAGAGTGTGTTGTTTAATTTCCACATATTTGTGAATTTTCCAGATTTCCTTCTGTTATTGATTTCCAGTTTCATTCCCCTGTAGTCAGAGAAGATACTTTGTATGGTTTAAATCTTTATAAGTGTATTGGCACTTGTATTGTGGCCTAACATATGATCTATCATGAAGAATGTTCAATTTGTACTTGAGAAGAATGCATGTTATACTGTTGGTGGGTGGAGTGTTTTATAGATGTTGGAGAGTTGGAATATTGATTTTTGACAAAGGCACAAAAGCAATTCAGTGGAGAGGGGAAGATATCTTCAACAAATAGTGCTGGTAAATTAGATATCCATGTGCAAAAACAAACAAAAAGAACTTCTATCCACACCCAGCACAACATACAAAAATGAATTCAAAGTGGATCACACACACACAGGTGTAAAACCTAAAACTATAAACTTCTTTAAAAAAAAGTAGAAGAAAATTTTTGTGACCTTGGGACAGGCAAAGATTTCTTAGAAATAATAAAAGCATGGGGCGCCTCAGTTGGTTAGGTATCTGCCTTCAGCTCAGGTCATGATCTCAGGATCCTGGGATCGAATCCCACATTGGGTTCCTTGCTCGGTGGGGAGTCTGCTCCTCCTTCTCCCTCCTCCCCTCTCCTGGTTTGTGTGCTTTCTCTTTCTCTCAAATAAATAAAATCTTAATAAAAATAATAACAAAAGCATGATTCATAAAAAGATAAAATGATAACTGAACTTCATAAAAATTAAAAACATTAATTCTTCATAAAACAAACCTGGGAGAAAAATACTGGGAGAAAATATTTGAAAATTATATCTGATAAAAGGCTTGTATCTAGAATATCTAAGGAACTCTAAAAATATAAAAATAAGGAAACTAAAAAGCCCAATGAAAAAAATGTGGAAAAGATCTGAATAAATACTTCATCAAAGAAGATATATAGGCAGCAAATAAGTACATGAAAAGATGCTCAATATCAGTAGTCATTAGGGAAATGCATGTTTAAACCACATGAATAACACTACACACCTCTTATAATAGCAAAAATTGAAAAGTCTGACCACACCAAATATTGATGCAGATACAAAGGGACTGGAATTTTCATATACTATTGATAAAAATATAAAATGGTACAGTCACTTTGGAAAACTATTTGACAATTTTTTAAAAAGTTAGACATGACCTATCATATGATGTAGCTAGCCATTACATTTCTAGGTATTTACTCAAGACAATGAAAGCGTGTGTCCTTACAAAGACCTATGCATGAATATCCATGGCTTTATTCGTAACAGCCCCAAATTAGAAACAACCCACATGTTCGTCAATAGGCAATGGATAAATAAATTTTAGTATGTCCATATAATGGAATACTACTCAGCAATAAAAAGGAATAAATCATTGATACATATGACATTAGCAAATCTCAAAATAATTAATTACACTGAATGAAAGAGGCCAGACAAAATGAGTACATGCTATCTGATTTTATTCATGTGAAATTCTAGGAAACGTTAATATATAGTGATAGAAAGATCAGTGGTTCATTGGTCTCCTGGGTTTGGTTGTGAAAGAGAAGAGGGAAGTATGACAGAAGAGCCCAAGGAAATTTTGGGAGTGATGGATATGTATATTCATTACTTTGATTGTGGTTATGGATATATATAATTCCACGCAAAAAAATGGTGTATTTTATGTTAATAAAAACCTCAACAAAGATGTTTAAAAAATAATAACACAAATGGGATCATGTCACTTCCCTGGTTAAAATTCTTCAGAGCCTGCACAGCCTAATAGAAGCCAACCCCCCAGCATGACATACAGTGTTTCTTAAGATACGATCTCCTATAATTCCTCTACCCACAACTTGTCTTACTACTAATCAATGACTTGAAGTTCCCTCAAGAAACTGTATTTTTTTTTTTTTTGAAGCTCCTCACTGGACAAACACTGCTCTTTGGCCTTGGTTTAAAGCCTCTATCTCTCTTACATGTCAGGTAGATGTCTGCTTATCTTTTTCATATTAAGTTCAAATCACTTCTGCCATGTTTTTCTCCCCAGTTCAGCAAGGAACTAGGCCCTGCCTCTTCTGTAATCCCATAGCAGCCTGGTCAAGTTAGAATGATTATACTCTCCATGGGTTGAAATTATTCATTTATCTTTTAACCTCTTCTCCATTAAATTGTAAGCTTTGGGGGGACTCTGCTTTATTCAACTATCTCCTCAGGAGGTAGCAGAATTCAATAAATTTTGTTAAATAAATGGATGATCTCAAGACCAATAAGGTAAACACAGAAATTGCTTGTATAAAATGCTGCTTCACAAGAGCCAACTATTGTTACTGTTCTAAGTATGTCCTGAGGGTAAAAATTATCCCAGGAATCATCCAAGCATCTCTCATAGAGAGAAGAAACAGGTTTACATCATACTTTCCATCAATAAATTATTCCACAGACTCCATCATCTAGATTTGTATCTCTCTTTAGCCCAGTGAGATGATGTTTATACATCTCAAGTATCCTAGTTCTCACATTATGGAAGTTAAAATAAAGTTATTTGATTATAATATAGCCAGTGTTTTTAAGTGGGAAAAAAATCTATAAAACTGTTAATAAGAAATAAAACTAACTTAAAAGCACCTCTGTCTAGCAGTAATAGTATAATTAAATTTTAATTCATTTTGTCATATTTTCTTTAGGTAATCTTAAAACAACATAGTGCTTTAAAAATATTTCCTGCTTCCTGGTTTTTCCACTTTGATTTTGTATAATGGTTGCTCTTTCTTAATTAAAAAGGCTGCTGGAGGATAAAGGGGTGGTAATACAATCTGGCCAAACATTTTCAAATTTCCTTCTTTATTGCTTTCTACCTTAATGAAAACATTCTCACACTAAGCCATGGCGATATAAAGAACAACATAGCATTGCATTTAGCATTATAGCACAAATAAAAGAAAACAATTTTGTTGCTCTCTAAGGAATCTGAAAGCAAGATACGTCATAATTTTAATGTTCAGATTTGACACTGAAATATCACTTTTACAATTAAATTTTCTACTAATTGTATTGTAATTATGTTCACCTAGTGAATCGTGTGCAAGTCACCTTCTCTGCAATTGAGCTTGAAAGGCCAGATGACTGGTGACTGGGAAAATTCAGAAGGGACAAACTTACAAAACGAACTTCAGAAGAGAGACTCCTAATCCAATTGACTATGCCTCAGAGAGTCTGTGAGTTCCTTTTCCATAGCTGAGCAATTCTTGTCTGCTCAGCTTTAAATAACTATGAAATCCAGACTGGTGGAACTGTTCCAATCTGCGGACAGTGTGATTAATTCAGAGAGCTTTGGCATGGTAACAAAGTCAAGTGTTTCTCACTGTGAGAAATTCTCAACTTATTTCATGGATAAGATTGAATGGATTTGGAAGTACACGTCTATGGGAATAGCATTAGGGAGTGCTACATGGTAAGGGAGGGGCTGCAAAAACACTATCTTTGCTGGTGGTTCCTCATAAGAGTTTCACCAAGAGTTCTGAGGTCTGTGGAAATATAGCCAACCCATGAAGGACAAAGCCTCGAAGTTCATTATACTTAGGAGAAGTGATCTTATTAATCAAGCATTATTGTTGAGTCAGTTATTCACTATACAGTGAGCATGCAGGGTACTGCTGGACTTAACAGAGTGGAGGGAGCAAGACACAGATTTCTGGGCAGAGAGAATGTTTCTCCAGGTGTGATTCTAGGAGAGCTGCCTTATGTGTCTCTCAATACCCTGAGCGATATCCAAGTTATTGAATAAGAATTTGGAATGGTTTAGCCTGGAAATAGTTTAACCTTCTTCCCAGAAATTTTTGTGTATCTTAAAGTGTGAAAACCACTACTCTTGAGCTTACATTCAATGAAAAAATAAAACAAATTAACAGGCTACTGTGATATATGGCATAATTTGAGGCAACATTTGAGGACCATTAGCTATAGAAAAGGTGAGAAGGATGGAAAAGAGGATGACGTTAAAATTTATCTTAATTTTCTGGCAAGTGTTTGCATAAAATGTATACTTGAGGTTTGGTGCCCATGCGTATTTCAGGATACTAGGGTCACATGGACAATTTTTCTTCTTTTGTTTTGCCCTTTTATGCTTGGATTTGGAACCCAAGTAAGTAAAAAAAATGATGCTTGAATTTAAATGAATGTGTTATCGGTGTAATCTATGAAAGCTTCATGTCAACTGTTGCTTCTAGTATTTAATGACCATAAATTCTGAATTTACATCAGACAGCTTCCTTCTCCTGGTTTGCCCAGATAGCTTTTCTTTTCTTCTTCTTCTCCTTTTCCTCCTCCTCCTCCTTCTTCTTTTTAAACTTTCTGCTATATTCCAGTGAAACACCACCTTCTATGTCTCTCAGTCTCCACTGTTGCTTGTTTTGATATTCAGTGATGAGTATTTGATATTCAAGATTGAGTATTCAAAGAGACACCTAGAACTGCAACTATATATTTTTGAGAACCCCCCATACCATTTTCCATAGCAACTGGACCATTTTACATCCCCACCAACAGTGGACAAGTGTTCTAATTTCTTCACATATTCTCCAACACTTGTTATTCTTATTTTTTTTTATAATAGCCATCCTAACAGGTGTGAGGTCTTATCTCACTGTGGGTTTGATTTGTGTTTTGCTGCTGATGAGTGATGCTGAGCATCTTTTCATACACCTGTTGGCCATTTATATGTCTTCTTTGGAAAAAATGTCTATTCAAGTGTTTTTCCCTATTTTTAAATCAGGTTATTTGTCAAAATATTAAAAATAACACTACCATTTGATCTAGCAATCTCCCTTCTGGTATGTATCCAAAAGAATTGAAATCAGGATCTTGGAAAGATATCCGCACTCCCTTATTTAGTGCAGCATTATTCACAATAGCTGAGACATGAAAATCTAAATATCTATTGGCAGATGAATGGATAAAGAAAATGTGGTATATATTTACATTGGCATATCACTCAGTCTTACACAAAGAAGGAAATTTTGCCCTATGTGAGACCATGGATGAACCTGGAGGACATTATGCTAAGTGAAGTAAGCCAGTGAGAGAAGGACAAACACCGCATGATTCCATTGAATAGAGCATCTAAAATAGTCAAACTTATAGAGGGTAAATGGTTGTGAGGGGTAGGGAGAAGGGAAAGTAGGAAGCTGTTGTTCAACAGGAATAAGGTTTCAGTTACATGAGATAAATAAGTTCTAGAGATGTACTGTAAAACACCCTGCCTATAATTAATACCATATCGTGGACTTAAACCTTTTAAAGCGTTGATCTCATGTTAAGTGTTCTCACCACAATAACAACAAAAACCTCAGCAAAATGAGGAAAATATCAACACAATCTTATTCAAAACTGTATTTTAACTTAAATTTTATTCTAAACTCACAAAAAAATTGTTGTAGAAATAGCAAATATCTCAAAAAAAGAAAAAAAATAGCAAATATCTCTTTCCAGAACAATCTTTTTAGGCTTTATAGCCACCCAGTAGAGCTAGGGATGAGTGTATAATCCAATTTGATTCTCCTTCTTTATCACTCCCTCTCCTCTCCCCAGTGTAGGTGAGAAAGCACCTATCCTTGAAATTATGGGGAGCCAGCCAAAGTATGAAGAGGGTACACAGAAGATAAAACAGATAAAATAACCACACTTCTTCTAGAATTGCTTCAGTCACATGAGCCAACAAGTACCCTTCTGGACCAATGCATGTGAAATGTTGTGTATGTTCAGTAATAAACTTTCCTTGAGAGTAAAACAAAACAAAACAAAAAACAAGTACCCTATTTGCAACCAGAACTTTCTTCTAGAATAGAATAAAAATCAATGGATTAGGAGTCCAGAGGCTAAGTGCTGTGTGGATCACACAGTAGACATTCAGGAACTATTAGCTGAATGAATAGACTTTCGAAGTTTCCATAGTCTCCCTCTGTAAACTTGGGCAAATCACATTATTTTAATGTCTCTGATTACAAAATAAAATGTTAATGAACATTTTCTAAAATCACTTCCCACTAAAACTATGTATTTTCTATGAAGGTAAGAGTAAATATTAGCTATTCTTATTACCATCAATTTCATATTTGAAAGACTGCTTTTTTGCAGGTTTCAATATGCAGTGCAATTTGCATTTTTTTTTAAGATTTTATTTATTTATTTGACAGAGAGAGACACAGTGAGAGAGGGAACACAAGCAGGGGGAGTGGGAGAGGGAGAAGCAGGCCTCCCGCTGAGCAGGAAGCCCAATGCGGGGCTCGATGCAGGGCTCAGTTACCAGGACCCTAGGATCATGACCTGAGCAGAAGGCAGATGCTTAACGACTGAGCCACCCAGGCACCCCGATCTGCAATTTGCATTTTTCAATTCTCTTTTCCTCATTGTTTCCCTGAGGATCAGCATTTTTCAGCAAATTATCTGTAATAAAAGTAACAAGCCTTATATTTATCAGGAAATATATTCAGTATATTTTAACACATTTTATAACCTTAAAATGCAATATATTATAAAATAGCTAAACAGAAACACATTTAATATGAAATCACAATAGAGATCTTAGTGCTTCACTGTGTACTAAAAACTACAGATCATTGTTTTCTGCAAGTGTTTCAATATATTGCAACATATGACTATTAGGGGAGCTGTACAAACATCTGCCTATCAGTAGCATTTGACTTCCAGGCTTGTTGAAACAGTTAAAAAATTTTTTTTCAAATGTATTGTGCTTTACTTCTTTTCTTTTGCTTATATTACAGAAAATTAATTATACTGAAGTGGTTAAATTAGATGTAATTGTTGTGTCATTTACCTAACCAAGGTTAAAACTGAATATTCTACTTCTAAGCTTTTGTATGGAAAGTGAATAATTTCATCTTCTTCAGTACCTTAGGGGAACCAGTTACTAGTTGAGGTAGAGAGAAGAGAGGCATGACTTGAACGAGAAGAGCAAAGCAACAATTCATGAAACTGCAGACACACTGGGATTTCTACAAATGTCACAAACAAATTTGTGTCGGCCGATGCTGAGAATGTGTGATGATCTGACAGAGTTTGTAGTATTTGATACCAGGTTTAAGCTGGAAATTGGTTAAACTCTCTAATGTGGCTGAAGAAGCCATGACTTAAATGAGATGGTAAACCCTACTTCCTAAATTCTTATTGCTTTAACAATTTAAGGACCCTCCCTGTAAGAATGTGACATCAAATCTTAATATCTGCTCCAGTTTTGCCTGAACTCTGTCATTGTTTTTTGTTTTTGCTTTTTCCTTCAGAATGATGACTCTGGTCCAGGTCTTAAATACTGTAGTTTGTGGCATTCAAATAAAGACTGTGAGTGACCCCCAGCCAACTCTGAGCTTTTTCCCTTTGTGTTACTAGCAGGCTTCCAAAACAAGATTATATTCAGAGCCAAAACACCAATAATATTTGCCAGGCAAAGAAAGAACCACAATAAAGAGGCAACTGCCATCATTCTGTGGCCAAATTTAGTAAGATGGAAGTTGATTACAAATGCATGGATGTTTAAAATCATTGGCTAGCTCCTGATACTTAAAATTTTAGTATTAAAATCCCTTCCTATATCCCCAAATATTAAAAGAAGAGATTCAACAACTACAGAGAATATAGAATATAGCTTTTATTTTTATTTTTATTTTTAGAGAGGGAGAGAGAGTGGGGGGTGGGGGGTGGCAGAAGGAAGGGAGAGAGAGAATCCTAAGCAGGCTCCACCCAGCATGGAACCCGACGTGGGGCTCAATGTGGGGCTCCATGTGAGGCTCAATGTCAGGATCCTGAGATCACGACCTGAGCAGAAATCAAGAGTCGGATGCTTAACCAACTGAGCCACCCAGGTGCCCCTGGAATATCACTTTAGAAGACACAATAGAGAAGCCATGGCTTTAACTGAAGGCCATGGCCATGTGATGTGTTCTTTATATTGCTTATTCATGAAGAACCTGTTTTCAATTGCTCTAAGTAATAATTTTTTGATTATAACATAATAATATATTCCATTCAGTGATCTTTTTGTTTTACCATTTAATTCCCTAATGGTAAAGAAAGAACATTTTGTAAGCAACCTAGAGTTTAGGTTTCTTAAGTTTTTTTTTTTTTTTAAGATTTTATTTATTTATTTGAGAGAGAGAGAGAGTGAGAGTGAGCACAGGAGCAGGGGGGAGGGGCAGAGGGAGAAGCAGGCTCCCCACTGAGCAGGGAGCCCAATGCGGGTCTGGATCCCAGGATGTTGGGATCATGACCTGAGCCAAAGGCAGAGGCTTAACCAACCGAGCCAGCCAGGCACCCATAGGTTTCTTAAGGTTTTAACTTTTTTTTTTTTTCAACTTAAATTTGCAAGGGATCAAATGCAACTAATATAATATCCAATTGAGAAACAATATTAAAACACTAACAATATTACAGGTTCTTAAAATTTTGTTTCAATGGCTAACACAGATTAAGAGGTATGTACATAGTTGTTTTTAAAGACAGGTTTATACCAGGGCTCTGAAATAGATGCCATTTTGGTAGAGCATGCGCTAAAAGGAGATCTCATCAGGACTTCAGTTAAAATAGAACCCCTGTGCCATCTGGAGCACTAACTGAACACAATTTGAAGAATGAAGGGGAAGAAAATTAATCTATGGTGATGGGAGTCAGAGAAGGGGTAACTTTTTGCTGAGGACAATGATTGGGATAGAGCTTGGGTGAGGCTTATGGATCCAGGTTCATGCTGCGTAACTGGACTGAGGTGCAAGTTACATGAGTGTGTTCACTTTGTAAAAATTAACAGTTCACTTACGATTTGTGTACCTCATCGTCTGTTATATTTCCGTAACAAAGTTTACCAAAAATATGAAGGGGCACTCTAAAAGACAATTGACCTGGAGCCTTAAAAAAAAAAAAAATCATCATAAAAACAGAACAAAACAAAACAAAGCACACCCAGATGCAATGCATAACTCTTGACTGAATTTTGGAGCAGGGGAAAAATAGCTATAAAAGTCTATTGGGGACAACTGGAGATATGTGAATATGGAATGGATTGTAGATTATATCCTGAAATCTTTATTAATTTTCTGAAGTGTGATGAGGTATTGTTATATGGTTTTTAGGAAATGCTCACTGATGTACTTAGAAACATAGAGTCAAGATGTTTGCAACTGACTTTCAAATGGTTCAGAGAGCACTGCATGAGTGTGTGTGTGTACAAGAGAGTGTGAGTGTGGTTTTGCATATGAATGTGTTTCTTATTTTTTCTTGAAGCCTGGCTGACACACAGTGTTGCCTTGGGTTCAGGTGTACCCCAGAGTGATTTGGCAAGTCTGTACATTTTGCTATGCTCACCACAGCAGGTGTAGCTATCGTTTGTGAGTGTGTGTTTGTGTGAGCTTATTGAGGTAGTGTGTCCCGTCTGTGTGAGTAGAACAGTGAGTGAGCCATTGACAGCGAATGAGATGCAACCTTAACCATCGCTAAATCCCAGGAAAGGGCATATGAACATTTTCTCAAAACATTTTTGTGCTTAAATTTTTTTTTCCAAATAAAAATGGGACTTTAAAGGGAGAAAAGGGAAACGATGATCTCTTGACCCAAATCTTAAGTCTTGAGATTCCTGCTGAAGTATTCTAAAACCAGAGGAAGCTGTCAGGGCTGTGGAAGAATGTGGGAATAATGGACCCCGAGACACGGGATGAGTTATATTCTTACATACAAACCTCCTGAACACTCACCGTCCTAAATTTTATTTTTATATGGCACACATTTAGAAAATTTAGGAGTGTCCTGGAAAGTTGGAACAGCTGGTCTGTGAGCAGTGGGCCCCGGGGCTGGGGGTGGTTGGATGTCTGAGGAATTCCAAGGCCTGTGAGAGAAGTATGTTTCAGAGCAAGGCCCCAAACTGCCCGGGAGCCCACAGTGTGAGAAACAAGGCACTGGACGGGCCCTGACAGATGTTATGAAAGGGTGGTGTTAAGTGCCTTTTTCAGGATATTAAACCAGCGTCCTAACTGGCAAAAAAATGAATTGTCACTGACATTATGTCGGCCCATTGGAGACCCTCTCTGCTACTTTCCGTGATCTGGGAACCATTATACACGGGAGATCGATATGCTCCTGGGCAGGAATTTAAATAATGATTTCTAATAAAACCTATTTTAGACTATTCGGGCCGGAGGATAGAGACAAGTCACAAAACATAATGCGTTTAAAGCTGCTCTCCCTCCCTTTCTCTCTTTTTTAAAGACCTGAATAATGGAAGAGAGATCTGGCGATAAGGCACCAAAAAGGCCTTTCGGTCCTGGCCAATCTGCTTAGCTAATGGCTGTAAACTGACACCCCTAATGAAATAAAAATGTCTCAGTTCAAGTGCATAGCTGCACAATTGTTAACAACCCTGAACTCTGGCTGCGATCCTGGTGATGGGTACTAAGTAATGCACTGACAATTTCCCATGACTTCCTTCCTCTCTGCCCCTGCCCAGTGAAGAGCAAATAAAGGAATCCTGCCCGAAATGAAAGGACTGTAGCATCATCGGGGGAGTTAGGCCAGGGACCGGGGGTGGGGGTGTTGTCCCTTCTATCTCTTTCCTCTGCTTGTGAAGGTGGCCTGCTTGGGTTGCATGTCAAGTCCTCAGGGGCCTGTGATGGGTTGGGCCGGGGGCTTTTTAAAAAGGGAGAGTCCGAGAGGGCGTGTGCCTGGAGCCTATCGGGGCCCCTGACTCTGCCCTTTGCCTCCAAGAGCCTCCGAGCTCCGCGGTGCAGACCGCAGGAAAAGCCCCGGCCAAGTGTGCTAAGACGGGATGGCTGTGGTTAAAATGGCTTCCCCTGGCTCTCCTTCGCAGCTTGCAGTTGTCTGATTTCAATCAGTGGCGGTCCCCCCCACATGTCCAGCCATCAATCTAGATGAGTGTGTCACAGCAAGGGGCATGTTCCAGTTACAAGACAGCCTTTGCCACAGCTTTCCCTCCTCAGCCACTGATAAGTATGCCTTTGATATTTTTATTAAAAAAGAAAGAAAACACATTGGAAAATATGTTTCATTTCTTCCAGCACAGACCAAAGCCCCTGAGGTTGAGGAGGATGGGGGGTCTGTTGCAAGGAAAGCGGATGTGGGGGGCTGGGGGCGGTGCCGACTTCTACCTTTGAAATTCCAGAGTTTGGGCAGGTGGGAAAGGCCCTCTCCCAAAGCCCCTGACCCCCCGAGCTCTGCCATCTCCACAAGGGTGTCCTCCCCGCCTCCTCCCGGTGACGGGGATAGGCCTGCCTCCGCGTTGTTCACAAAGCAACAAGCCAACATCACAACCCTCCTCCGACGAGGAACACACATGGTAGGGAGAAACACGATTTGGAAAGGATTTGAAAAGAAATCCTGGGCTCCCCCTCAACCCTTTTGCCATCCGCACTGACGGCTGACTGAGGCACCTGGGATGGACTCGCCGCATCTCCGTCCCCGCGCCCTCAGCCGCAGAAGGAGGTCGAGTGTGGGAGGCGGGCAAGTGTCACTCCCGGGCAGGGCTCTGCTGGCGGGCCTCCAGGACATGCCTGCCCACTTAGTCACCTCCAGGAGACGACACAGTAAACATTCTGTAGCCAGGTTCCCGGCGCCTATTTTAAAATAGGCTGTTCCGATCTATTTATCATCAGGGGTCCACCTACCTTCCTGGCAGAGTCATCAGAAAACCCTCTGGGGCTGAGCTGGACCTGATACCCACCCCTCCACCCCGCAGCCTTTTGTTCAGCTGTGAGGCTAAGGAGTGGCCGGCCTGGGTGACGCTTATTTCAATTCGGTTTTTAAATGAGATCAGTTGTCTGTTGCCTGCTGGGAAGGACTTTCGAGTTACCAAGCCTTGT
The DNA here is from genome assembly GCF_011800145.1 of Mirounga leonina. Taxonomy (NCBI): domain Eukaryota; kingdom Metazoa; phylum Chordata; class Mammalia; order Carnivora; family Phocidae; genus Mirounga; species Mirounga leonina. The sequence goes on along the minus strand of NW_023270807.1, from coordinate 85,601,455 downwards.
ACCTGGCAACATAAGCATGGAATTTAAAGTAAAAGAGGACCTCTCTGTAGCCCACCCTCTCAAGCCTAATATTCTTTGGAGTTTGATTGGAAAATCATCCACCTTCCTTATGGTATATAGGACTCCTACTAGTGGCTCAAGAGCCTGAGAACCTATGTAAGAACCCTTGGGAGGGGGGTTAGGGGGATTTCTAACTTGACAAATCTGTAGGTCTGGGAACAATTCTATTTTGGAAAGTCTTAGAATTAGAAATAACAACAAAAACTCTGGGGACTTGAGGAAGTGTCCAGAACTCGTTTTAGGCATCTGGTACTGACTATGCTTGAAATAAAGGCTCAAGGATAGGGTGAGCCTTCTGCCCTGTGCAGGACTAGAGACAATGTTTATGGAAGGTAGTATCCCCATCTTAAAGAACTAATTCATGTTAGGAAGAGGAAGATGATTCATAACAGTTCCAAAAGGACGTGAAGGAAATCAATCTGTTCATGAAGTACCACTTAAAGAGTTTATCCATCTGGTTAAGCATTTCATTATGGATTGCCTGAATTCAGTGACTTCCCCCACTTGCTGGCTTGCCATAGTCCATAAAATTTTCCTGGTTCTGAAATTTTTATTCTTAATGAATGAATGACTAAAATGCTGTTTGTGTTGGTACAGATGATTATGATGTTTATTTTTTATATTTTTTTAAAGATTTTATTTATTTATTTGACAGAGAGAGGGAACACAAGCAGGGGGAGTGGGAGACGGAGAAGCAGGCTTCCCACGGAGCAGGGAGCCTGACACAGGGCTTGATCCCAGGACCCTGGGATCATGACCTGAGCCGAAGGCAGACGCTTAATGACTGAGCCACCCAGGTGCCCCGATTATGACGTTTAAAGACTAGCACAGAATTAAAAAAAAATCATCCACTCACTCAAAAATATTTTTGGAGAGTCTACCATGTGTTAGGCACTGTTCCTGGAGGTGGGCATATAGCAAGAAAGAAGATAATGTCCTTGGTGGAGTATATATGCTAGAGGAAGAGACATACAATAAATAATTAAATGGAAAAATAAAAGATGTAATATCAGATACTGATAAATGCTACCAATAATGATGCAGGTGGTTAGAAGTGGCCTTTCTGAAAAGATTTATTGAAATAGAGAACTGAATGATGAGAAGGAGAAAGCTAGAGAAAAATATTCCATGCAGAGAAGAATGTTCCATGCAGAGAAGCCAGCCTGCATGTGTGAGAAAAAGAAAACAAGTTCTTGGTAAGGTGACCATCTGCCCCAGTTTGCCCAGAATGGAGGGGGTTCTCAGGACACATGACTTTCAGTGTTAAGACAAAGTGCTGGCCGCCCTGTGAGTTCCCAGACACACCAAATGAGAAACTGTGATAGAGAATGGGTTTGGATAGTTAGGCAGGGATGGGGGTTCCTGTAGGTATGGTCTGGAGTAATTTTACTCTGAGTTTGATGAGAAGCTTTGTAGGATACCTGTGGATCCCAGGCTCTTATTCTAGAAGATTCCGATTCCATAATGGCATTGACATTTGAATGATTTAGTATGCAGTATTGAATATATATGGGATTAGATTAGCAGTGTACCTAAGTGTGCTTTTCATCCTGTGGAATTTTGAAAAAGCAAAAAATGTAAGAGTCTCAGAGTTGGAATGATCTGGTTTTGTCATTTGCTGAAGTTGCTACAAAAGCTCCAGTGGCAGAACGGGAAGAACAGGCAGTGGGTGGCCTCGGTAGGAAGACTTTAATAGTGCAGACCTTCATTTCTCAGTGGGATTGAGGGAGGGAAGACTCATTTGGGGAGGATTAAATTTATTTGTGGGAAAAGAGGGGTTTGATTCATGGTATAGGCACTTTATCTGTGAGAGTTAATAATTGCATTATTAAATTTGATAAGGTGGCAGGAAACATCAGACACTTGATGTTGGCATATCGTTACTGGGGCTACGTTATAATCTGGCACTCACTGTTTAGCCGTTTGTGGTAAACTGGGGCAGAATTAGAGCAGAGCATAAATCAAGGTGAAAACAGAATGGAAGGTAGCAACTGGAGCTACTGTATAATGTTGCCTTGAAGGAATATTCGTATCATATGTTGAGCCCTATCAGAAGCTTCTGGAGGCAACGTTAAACAGGTATTTATAAAAGGCCTTGAGGACTGAACTGACCATTCCATTGGTCCCCTGTGGCTACATATTGGCCAAAGACTAGGGATACAGCCCACAATGATGCTGGTGGGATATCTCTGATATCCCTTTGCTAAATTTGTCTCTCAAGGGAGACAGCACCATCTCTAGTTGAATGTTGGACTGCTAGTCCACAGCCTATCATATTTATTTATTTATCTATTTATTATTTATCTATCTATCTGAGCGGGAGCATGCAAGTGAGGGGCAAGGGAGAGGGGTGGAGGTAGAAAGAGAATCCTAAGCAGGCTCCATACCCATCATGGAGTCTGACTTGGGGCTCAATCTCACAACCCTGAGATCATGACCTGAGTCAGGGGTTTAACCGACTGAGCCACCCAGGAGCCGCCCCCCATCATCTTTCAAATGAATGTAGGAATGCCCTCCTTATTGGTCTCCCAAACCTCATTCTATGCTCCCAGAATCTATACTCAGCAGAACAATCAGAGTGATCTTTTAAAAACAATTAAGTTCCGGGGCGCCTCGGTGGCTCAGTCGGTTAAGCGGCTGCCTTCGGCTCAGGTCATGATCCTGAGGGTCCTGGGATCGAGCCCCGCATCGGGCTCCCTGCTCAGTGGAGAGTCTGCTTCTCCCTCTCCCTCTGCCTGCCTCTCTGCCTACTTGTGCTCTCTCTCTATCTCTCTGTCAAATAAATAAATAAAATCTTTAAATAAATAAATAAATAAATAAAAATAAAAACAATTAAGTTCCCAACATACCCCGCTTAAAAGTCTGCCAACAGCTTCCTATTATAATAATGATAAAATTCAAGCTCCTTTGCATGGTCTACAGGCCCTGTATCTGGCCCCTGCTTTCCTCCCCAGCTCATCTTCTAGCACTGTCTTCCCTCAGGCCACTCCAGCCACTCTAGACTTGTGCCTCCTCCAGTAACACTCCAGCCTTTATACTCAGTAGTCCCACTTCCTGGAATATTCTTCTCCACATGTTCCTCCTTCATATGAGTTAGGTATCTACTTAAATGCCACTTCCTTAGAGACTCCCTTTCTGTCTCCAATATCTAAAATAGTCACCGCCACCCTGTCACTTTCTATCACCTTAGCCTGCTTTATTTTCTTCAAACTCTTAGCAGCCATCTGTTTCATTTATTCAGCTAGATTGATAAGAAATCTAGGACTGCTCTAAGCAGCTCAGGCCACATTCATTCCTCTCTCTTAGGAACATTTATTTTTTTATGGGTCAGTCAAGCTCAGGGCTGCTGTCCTTGTTCAAGAAGTTCTCTTTTAGTTACCCTCTCTCCCTTTCCTCTGGGGCTGATGGATGTACTTTGGATTTACCTCTTCATACTCTGCAGGGCTAAGGTTTGAGACTTGGATTTGGTCTTTAGAGTTGAAGTAGACAAAACTGACGTATGAACTGCTTTGTTTTTAAACAACTTGGGACTGCCTATACTAAAGAGAAAAAGACTGTGTATTAACTCACTGAAGTTCTGCATTAGACTATTAGACCAGCTAATAATAAGCAGCATTAATTCTTGCTTTGGTCAGTCATTATCTTGTACATTATCTCTCCCAGTGACCTCCCATAGAGAGATTATTGGTCTGGCAGATGATTCAGACATTCTTAGGTCCTCTGCCCAAAACAATATTAATATCATCTCTTCAGAATACTCCATTGTATCATTCCCAACATTTAGGTTTGCCAGAAGCGCCAACATCAAAAGACTTTTTCCTTTCTTAACCAGAGCAAAGGAAAAATCTCTAATTATCTTAGAATACATTTGAGGTAGTACATATCATTTTCAACTTGCCTGCACCTGATCCTTTCAGTGTTAAAATGACCAATGACATACTGATGATCAAAACATAAACAAACATCTCCACCAGAGAAGAGGATGTAAAGTTAAAGATAAGGTTTTTTTTTGTTTTCATGTTAGAAGTTTACATTAAACAAACTAAGATAAGGGCGCCTGGGTGGCTCAGTTGGTTGGGCGACTGCCTTCGGCTCAGGTCATGATCCTGGAGTCCCGGGATCGAGTCCCACATCGGGCTCCCAGCTCAGCGGGGAGCCTGCTTCTCCCTCTGACCCTCTCCCATCTCGTGCTGTTTCTCTCTCTCTCTCTCTCTCAAATAAATAAATAAATAAAATCTTTAAAAAAAAAAAAACTAAGATAAATTTAACACATGTTTAATTTCTATGTTGAAACTCTCTTGTCCTAAATTGTATTAATTTGGCTAGATATGGGATCATTAAATTTAATAAGAAACACTTTGCATATTGCTTTAAGATGATTTTCAGGTTTTGTGTTTATTTACCATGGGAGCTATTTTTGTACTGGGTTCAAACCAAATCTTTGAGTGGACATGAGTTTGACCTGTCTGGTAACTCATTGCATGGCTTGGTTTCTCAGCTTGATTTGATGGGCTTTGAATCATTTACTTTTGAAATTCACTGTCAGTTAGGTATGTGAAAAATAATGCTTTCATCTTTTGCACCTTCCCTGTTCACTTCTGCTCCCTCTGAGCCTGCCTCTGTGTTAATACTTTCAGACTCACTACATTGGAGCGGAGGAGACAGAGAGAGAGGGAAAGAGGAAAGAGAGAGGGAGAGGAAGAGAGAGAGGGAGAGAGGCAGGGAGAGGGAGTTAGAGAGAAAAGGGGGAAGGGGGAGAGAGAGAGTGAGGGAGAGAGCGACAGAAGAGGGGAAAGAACAGGGAGAGACGGGAGGAGGGAAAGAGAGAGAGTTAGAGAGAAGAGGGGAAAGAGGGGACAGAGAGAAAGAGAGGGAGGTAGAGAGAGAGAGAAGAGGGGGAAGGTGGGGAGAAAGAGAAAAGAGAGAGAGAAAATTTTTCTCTATTCACTTTTCAGTTCCTTCTCAGTAACACTTTCTTGTTCCCTGGTACCTTGTCTAATTTTTAGAGGTTAACAGTCCTTTTCCTTTCTCAAATATTGCTTAATTTCTTCTCCTCAAAACCCTTTAATAGGTGAGAGAAACAAACACCATGTAGTAGAAAGTAGAATGCAGTGGTTAAAAGCCTCTCTGAAGCCAAACTCCCTGCGTTTGAATTCCCAATCAACTACTTACTAGCTGTGTGAAGATGGGCAATTTGTTTTAGCTTTCAGTTACTTCCTCTGTGAAATGGGAAGACTATCAGTGCTCATCTTATATTAATTATTTAATGATGGTACTTTAATATAATGCATTAGTAGATGTAAAGTCCCTGGCAGTTAGTAAGCACTCAATAAACATTTTCTCTTATTATAATCTCCCTTCCAAATCCTGAGTCATGCATATCATTATCCAAAAATTTACATAAGACAAACCCTGGGCCACGCTAGTGTTCCTGTGTATGGGCTATGCTTCCTTGCCCCAACATGTTTATCAATTCAAATCAGGTTAAATTCAACACTGTGGACAGCTGGGAAGGAGAAGTTAATCACGATAAAGTTATCTACAGTGTGTCTGGAGGAAGGGGGAAGGCATTTGTCTTTAAGATGGGAAAGGAGGAGTAGCTACAGAATGGTGGCTGGGAGACTGGGGTTCCCTTTCCCCACAGTGAGTTTCTCCTGAGACATAGCTCAAGCCCAGTAGCCCAGACTCATCAGGCTGTAGGACTCAGGACAATCATTCTGATTTGAGGAACACTTGGGAAAACTTAACTTCCTAGAATTTAGCATCACTACCAGGTCTGTTTTTTGTTTTAGGTGAGGTGTAATGTAAATTTGTAATTATTAATTTTTATTTATATTTGTGAAAAACAGGATTTCTTCATTAATAATAGATAATCTGTTTCCATGATCATTTATTTCAGCATTGCATATTTCTAAAGAATAAGACATTTACACTTATATATGTATATGCATACTATATTATTAATTTTTTTAAATGATTATTTCTTTAAGGATTATTGTCTGATAGAGTAGGGGAGTTTAGGTATATAGTCAGTATCAAGCAATTTTTATATTATAGATTAGTCAAATTCTATTTCATTTTAGACATAGTTTTTTATTAAAATATGTACAAATCATGCAAAAGCCAGTGTGCTTTTCAGGGAGTCACTTTTCAATGAAAAGGCAATTTTTTACTAGTGGGGTACCTTATGATAACAGTGGAAAAAACGTTAATCTAAGATTTATCTGATTTTGAAGTACAAGTTTGTTTGCATTGGCCATAGAAAAGTCCTTCCTTAATGACCAAATGCCAAATGTATGAATTGTAAATCTTGTTTTTCAATAAGGAACATTGCTCCCATACAAGTCTATTTTCATTCCCAAATCCTGAAAACTGCCACTTGCCACCAAATAGTCATAAGACCTTCAGCATTCCCAATTGCCCAGGCCTTTTGTGGCACAGAGAGTTGCAAATATTTTCATCTGGCTCTAACATCATAGGAAAATAACCACTGCTCTGGCATTGTGCATCTACCAAAGGCAATTTTACTTCCTGGGAAATTGAGGCTGTATAAAGTTCTTCTTTCTGAAAGTAATGATGTCACCTAGCCATGTTTTAATTACTAGCAAATTACTGAACATACATCCTAAAAATCAGAACTACATCTGAGGGAGCACATTAAAAAAGCCAAACATAGTGGGCAGACTATCTGACATTCTCACAAAAATCTCATAAATATTTGCAGTCCTAATATAGCAAAAACCTAGTAATATTTAATGTTGTAGAAATAAAAGAATGATTTTTAATTATGCAATAAGAAAATAAATTTTGAAATAAAGTTGTACACTTATGAAAATATAATTTAATTAAACATTAAAATATCTTTGATACCACATTCATGAGTCAAAATTGTGGGAAAATGTTTTGAATTCTAGAAATAAATGAATAAAATTTAGAATAAATGAATAACAAATCTGAAAAACATAAAGATCTTAGAATCAGTCATGACTGCTTGGGTTGCTAGAGACAAAATTTCAACTCAAATTGGTTCAAACAGCAGAAAGAACTTCTTGGGTCATAAAACAATAACAGAAACTGATTCCAGGCATAGTTGGATCCAGGCACTCAGGTGATGTTTTCAGGAATTGTCCTTCTCCCTCTATTCATTCTTGGACAAGCCTTTCTCCATCTGAAGAAAAGAAAACCACCGCAGCACTAAGCTTGTGGGATTTGTATAGCTTGAAACCTGAAAAGATGAAAGATCATTTCCCCACTCTTAAATAATCTCCCCAAAGAGCTCTGATTGATGCTGCATGGGTCGTGTGCCTAAACTGGTCTAAGTATTTTACCTAAGGGGTAAAATCACTTGCCTAACCTTGGATCCAGGAAGTAGAGTAATGAAATTGATGGCCCCATCATAATCACAGTATGAGGGAGAGGAAGCTGGACAGAAAAAATAAAAAATAAATAAAACCAGATGTTTGCCATGATACAGTAAATATATAGTTACTCTGTAGAAGTAATGTAACTTCGCTAGAGGTTGCTGGTCAGAATTGCTCAAAGAGCATTTACTGACTTCTGATATGGATGTGGCAATTTATATTCAGGATTCTCCTCTTTTCTTGTGTACAATCAAGAAGAAAACAATCAATATTTAAAAACTAAGGCACAAATTCCATTTTTAACAACACTTAAAATCATAAAATGTCTAAAGTTTGACACAGGTGATAGAGTTTATGCAGAAACTGCATGGAAAGGAGTGAAGAACAGTGGAGAGTAAGAAAATGACACTGGCAGATTTCTGAATATGTAACCAAAATACCCTTCATGGAGGGGAGGACTATATCTGAGGGTCAAAATCTTTGTATCTTCAAAAGGGATGCAGAAACAGGAGTGAGCTAGTTGAAGGCAGAAGCCACTATTCTTCACCCCTAACCAAATAGAATGATTAAGTCAAAAAAAGAGTATAGAAGAATTTACAAAAAAAAAAAAAAGAATTATACAAAAAACCATATTTGCATGAAGCTGCCTAAATTTGTGACAGCTGAGGATAAGGCAGGGTCTATGTTACCAAGAAAACAAAAACAAAAAGCAGCTACTCCAGAGTCCTATCTTGTTCCATCCCACTTACAAGAAACTCTTCTTATAATAGGCCCCAAAACCCTCGGTTCATAATAATAAACCATAAGTAGGAATTGGCACACATCTATGCAGAGAAGCCATAAGCATAAAGGAAAAACAAACAGCAACATTTATTAACAAAACCACTTACCAAGTTAAAAAAATATTGCCATATAAAAGACTAAATTTTAAACAAATATTTTACTGTAACATTTTTTAAGTAAATGCAGCAATGGCCTCTGTGAATGAAGACCACAAAACAGAATACCAAGAACTTAGAGAAGAGATGGAGAGACCATACTAGTAGGTAAACCAGCATAACTCAATAAGGATGTAGGGAAAAGAAAAGCATCAAAAAGTGAAGAAAGAATTAGAAGGAGCTCAGAGGTATATAAATATTGGGAAAAAGCAGCAATAGACACAGATGAGAAAAATGACAAAAATAAACAAAAATACAGTTGGAATAGATAGTTAAAAAGAATTAGAGAGGAAATGTTGGCAATAGGAAAAGGAGATACACTATATGCATAATTGGAGTCTATGAAAGAGGGAAAAATGGAATAGATAAAATATTTAAAGACGTAATTCAAGAAAACATTCCTAAAACAAAAAGCACTTAAATCTAAATATAAAAAGCAGGTTATGTGTTACACATGTTCAACACCTGGACATTTTTAACAAAGTTAATAAACTTAAAAAAAAAAATGAATCCTTTGGGCAGTTGGGAAAAAATATCACTTACATAAGAGAAAAAAAACCAGTCTTCTCTTAGATATCTTCACAGCAATATTTAATGTCAGACATCAAATGATAATCCATAAGAAAAAGGACAAGAATCATATGATCATTTCAATAGTTGCAGAAAAACATTTGACAATGTACAACATCCATTCATGATAAAAACCCTCAGCAAAATAGATTTAGAGGGAACATACCTCAACATAATAAAGGTCATTTATGAAAAACCCACAGTGAATACCTTAATAGAGAAAAACTGAGAGCATTCCCCCAGGTCAAGAACAAGACAAAGATGTCCACTTTCACCACTTTCATTCGACATAGTACTGAAAGTCCTGGCTACAGCAATCAGATAACAAAAAGAAATAAAAGGCACCCAAATTGGTAAGGAAGTAGTAAAACTTTTACTATTTGCAGATGACATGATACTAAATACAAAAAACCTGAAAAACTCCACCAAAAAATTACTAGAATTGATACACGAATTCAGCAAGGTCACAGGATACAAAATCAATCTGCAGAAATCCGTTGCATTTCTATATACCGATAATGAAACAGCAGAAAGAGAAATTAAGAAAATAGTCCCATTTACAATTGCCTCCAAAATAAGATACCTAGGAATAAACCTAAACAAAGAAATGAAAGACCTGTACTCTGAAAACTGTAAAACACTGATGAAGGAAATTGAAGATAATACAAAGAAATGGAAAAACATTCCATGCTCATGGATTGGAATAACAAATATTGCTAAAATGTCTATACTACTCAAAGCAATCTACACATTTAGTGCAATTCCTGTCAAAATACCACCAGTGTTTTTCATAGGATGAGAGCAAACAATCCTAAAATTTGTATGGAACCACAAAAGACCTCAACTATACAAAGCAATTTTGAAAAAGAAAAGCAAAGCTGAAGGTATCATAATTCCAGACTTCAAGTTATATTACAAAGCTGTACTAATCAAAACAGTATGGTACTGACACAAAAATAGATACATAGAGATCAATGGAACAGAATAGAAAGCCCAGAAATAAACCTACAACTATATGGTCAATTAATCTTCAACAAAGCAAGAAAGGATATCCAATAGAAAAGGACAGTCTCTTCAAATGGTGTTGGCAAAACTGGACAGCAAGATGCAAAAGAATGAAACTGGACCACTTTCTTACACAATACACAAAAACAAATTCAAAATGGATTAAATACCTAAATATGAGATTTGAAACCATAAAAATCCTAGAAGAGAACACAGGCAGTAACTTCTCTGATGTTGGCCATCACAAATTTTTTTAGCTAGATTTCCTGAGGCAAGGGAAACAAAAGCAAAAATAAACTATTGGAACTACATCAAAATAAAAAACTTCTGCCCAGCAAAGGAAACAATCAACAAAAGTGAAAGGCAACCTACAGAATTGGAGAAGATATTTGCAAATGACATATCCAATAAAGTATCCAAAATATATAAAGAACTTATAAAACTCAACACCCCAAAAAAACAAAGAATCCAATTAAAATACGGGCAGAAGACATAAACAGACACTCCTTCAAAGAAGATATCAGATGGCCAACAGACACACGAGAAGATGCTCACCATCACTTACTATCAGGGAAATGCAAATCAAAACTACAGTGACATATCACCTCATACCTGTCAGAATGGCTGAAATCAAAACACAGGAAACAACAGGTGTTGATGAGGATGTGGAGAAAATGGAACCCCTGTGCAATGTTGGTGGGAATGCAAACTGGTGCAGCCACTGTGAAAAACAGTCCGGAATTTCCTCAAAAAGTTAAAAATAGAACTACCCTATGATCCAGTACTCACACTACTGCATATTTACCCAAAGAATACAAAAACACTAATCCAAAGGGATACATTCACCCCTATGCTTACAGCAGCACTATTTACAATAGCCAAGATACAGAAGCAGCCCAAGTGTCCATTGATAGATGAAGGATAAAGATGTGGTCTATATATACAATGGAATATGACTCAGCCATAAAAAATCATGAAATCTTGCCATTTGAAAAGACATGGGGGGAGCTAGAGAGTATAATGCTAAGTGACATAAGTCAGTCAGGGAAAGACAAATATCATATGATTTCATTCATATGTGGAATTTAAGAAATAAAACAAATGAGCAAAGGGAAAAAGAGAGAAACCAAGAAACAGACTCTCAACAATAGAGAACAAACTGATGACTGGGGGGGCGGGGGGGCGGGGGGATGGGTTAAATAGGCGATGGGGTTTAAGGAGTGCGCTTGTTGTGATGAGCACTGGGTGTTGTATGGAAGTGTTGAATCACTATATTGTACACCTGAAACTAATATAACATTCTATGTTAACTGTATTGGAAATTAAAATAAAAACTTTAAAAAAAGAAATAGAAAATGATAAATATCAAGGACTGAACCATGAAAAAAAAATACATCTTATTTTCAAGTGTTCAAAAACCTTTTATATGTATCAATCATACTGGGAGAGAAAGAAAATCTCAGTAGACTCCAAAAAGTAAAATTAATACAGGAGACATCCTCTGATCACAATGCAGTAAAACTAGAAATTAACAAAAGCAATGATAAAATGCCCCCACAACCTAGAAATTAGAAAGTCCTAAACACAACTCACTCAAAAAGAATATTTAATCTCAAATTGTAAAATGCCTTAAAAAAGATGCTAATTAAAATGCTTCATATTAGAAGTTATGAAATATAGCTACTATGAAATATAGAGTTCAGAGAACATATTGTAATCTTAAATATTTTATCAATAAGAAGCAAAGATTAAAAAATGGAATATACATATATCTTAAAATGTGAGAAAAGGAATAAAAAATGCATATAGAAAGGATTGATAGAATGACATTATTAGAAAATAAACCAATGAATAAAAAATGGTAAGCAATAAATAAATCCAAAAGCTGATTTTGTTGGAAAAACTGGATTAAAGCTTTTACTGACTTAGTTTTTTAAAAGTTCAGAAGTGAAAGAAATTAAGAGAATTATGGTAGTATTTTCCCCAATTTCATACCAATAAATGGAAAAATCTAGATGAAAAGGGAATTTTTATTGGAAAATGTAATTTATCAAACCTGACTCCAGAAGAAATAGAAAAATCTAATTACAAAGAGGAAACAAAGGAAACTGTCAACGAACTCTTTTTCCAAAATGCAACAAGTGAAAAATAGATTAACAGAGGATTTACACCAGACTTTTGGAAGATAATTATTTAATCAGTTTCAGAGTACAAATAAAGAAGAAAAATTTCCAAATATTTTCCAAAAAATATAAGGTATCTTAAGATCAAAGCCTGATAAAGACTGTCCCTGTATTTGTTTCTGTGTTGCATAATACATTATCACAAATTTAGCAGCCTAAAGCAACACACATTTATCATCTCATATTTTCCATGGGTCGGGAGTCCAGACACAGCTAAGCTTGGTCCTCTGCCATAAACATATCAGCTGGGCTGCATTCCTATGTGGGTTCCTGATATGAAAAAAAATTTGTTTCCAAGCTCACTTAGGTTGTTGGCAGAATTCATTTCTTTGTGGCTGTAGAATTCCAGGAAGTTTGCATTTTCAAAGCCACTAATGGAGTGAGAGACTCCAGAAAAAGTTTGCTAGGAAGATAAAGATTTATATAAGGTAACGTAAATATGGGAGTTATATCCCATCACATTTGCCATATTGTATTGGTTGGATCCATGACTTGCTTTTACTAAAGGGAAGTCAATTAAACAAGGGCATAAACACCACAAGGGCACCTTAAAAATTCTGTCTACAGCAGCCCTTGACAGAAAACTCTAAGGACCTCTCATTTATAAATATCAATATAAAACTTTTGGATAAAATATTGGCAAGAAGAATATAGCTGCACCTTAAAAGAATACAATGTGACAATCTAGTGTAGTGTAGATACTCTAGAAATGCAAGGATGGTTCAATATTATAAGTGTATTATTATTATTATCCATTGTATTCATAGATCTAAAAGAAAAAAATCCAATCATTTCCATTGATGTTGAAAAGGCATTTAACACAATTCAACATCCATTATTATTTTTTTTTTAAGATTTTATTTATTTATTTGACAGAGAGAGAGATAGGGAGAGCAGGAACACAAGCAGGGGGAATGGGAGAGGGAGAAGCAGGTTTCTTGCCGAGCAGGGAACCCGATGTGGGACTCGATCCCAGGACCCTGGGATCATGACCTGAGCCGAAGGCAGACGCTTAACGACTGAGCCACCCAGGCGCCCTCAACATCCATTCTTAATTTTAAAAACTCTTAAGTACTAAACACTTAATTAAATTGCTCTTTAACATAGTAAAATATGTTTTATCTCAATAGCCAGCTGGATGATTCTCTCTAAGGTAGGAACAAGAAAGATACCCAGTATCCCTGGTATTATTTAAGATTGTATTGGAAGTACCAACCAATGCATTTAAAATAGAGAAAGAGAATATGGAGACACAAAAAATTGGAAAGAAAGGAGTAAAATTATTTCTTTTTGTAAGTGGCATAAATATGTACCTAAACGCCAAAGAGATTGGATTAAAAGCTCTTACAAACAATAATAGAATCCAGTTATTTAACCCAGTAGAAACCAAATATAAAACCAAGATCAAGCTCAATTCCTACATAAATAAGATGAATATAGCCCGTTGCTCTTGTGATGAGACTAAAGCCACCAGTGTTCCACCCACTCAAGGCACCAGTCTCTCAATCTTACTCAATGACTTTGAAGACTCTGGTTTGATTTCCCACACTTGATGGTAGTTGCCATAATGCTGCATGTGCAAAGCCACACTGTTTATGACACCATATCTCTGTTCTCTCAACAAGGCCTGCAATTCAGTTCCCTCAGGAAGACATCTCTGATTATACTCAGCACATTCTCTGCATGCCATTACTCTGCATGCCCTTAGCACTTAGGGCAACAGTTTGTCTTGTCCTAATTTGTGTTTCCTTATATGTTGCTTACTAAGTAAGTGTTAAGTGGTGTATATTTTGTTTACCCAAATAAAGATTTTGAGAACATTGTCTTTTCAATACCTCCCTCCATAGTGCCTAGCTGGAGTAGTCCATGACCAAGTATGCAATAAATGCTTCTCTTAATTTTTTAATCAATTTGTAATATAGGGAACATATTTCAATAGTTCAGACATTAAAAAAGATATAGTGGCATATAATGAAGTGTCTCTCTCCCATCCTATTCCCCATCTTCTCCATCCCCATCGCTCACAGATAACCCATTTTCTTGTTTATCCTTCCAGAAAAAAATTTATTCCTGTGTAAACCAATACAGTTATAGCTTCTCTTTTCTCTTATCGTTTTTATATAAAGGCTAATGTATCCATTTCTATAAACCTTAACAGTATATTTCAAATAGCTTCCCATTAATAAATAGAGAGTTCCTCCAATTTTTATTTTATTTTATTTGTTTTATTTATTTATTGTTTTTTTAGAGAGAAAGAGACAGAGAGACAGCTCTCGCACATGCATGAGAGAGAACGGGGGTGGGGAGGGGTAGAAGGAGAAGGAGAGAGAGAATCTTAAGCAGGATCTATGCCCAGTGCAGAGCCCAACACGGGACTCGATCTCATGACTCTGAGATCATGACCTGAGCCAAAATCGAGTTGGTTGTTTAATGTACTGACAGAGAGAGAGATAGCGAGAGCAGGAACACAAGCAGGGGTTTGATAGGTCACCCTATCACCCCTCCTCCAATTTTTAAATTGCACATTTTATTATAAGTACATACTATCATTTATTTAACCAGGGCACTACTCATGGACATTCACGTTGATTCTGATCTTTTGCTATTATAACTAGTGCCTTCCAATTGGTGTATTAGATACCTATAGATATAGATTTGCATTAATATTAATAGATACATAGATTCATTTGCAAAGAAATTATATATTGATGGTCCAGAACTACCCTGGCCCTCTAAGATGACTTTTCATATTTATGTTCTAATTCATGATGTGTTCCTAGAAAAAGTCTCATTAAAGGCTACCTACCATATTCCCCATCCCTGCTTGCATTGTAATTGTGATAGGAAGCCAATTATTTCCAACAAGGACAGGAATCGCTCAAGAGAAGGGCTAGCCTTACTCCCTTAATACAGGATTGTAAAAATGGATTAAAGTGGCTGATATCATCTCTTTCTATAAGAATTTGTTTAGTAAGAATGATATTCCTGGACCCACAGGCAGATGATTCATGTGTACCGAGGCAGTCAAAGTAACTACAGTTGTGAACCATATATCACCACATTGGTTAAGAACATGAGCTTTGAAACCAGTCTGCTTCTACCTGTGACTTTGGGCAACCTATACCCTTATTTGCATCACAAATGAGTGCATCTGTAAAATGTGTATACTAATAGTTCCTCCTTAGTGTCTGATAAGTAACACCATATAACAGTTATTATTACTCTTTTTATTAAACATGAGCAAATATATACTCATCACTCATAATAAAAGAAAATGCTTACATTCTGCCTTCAGCCCCACAGAAAACACAGTTGAGGTGAACGTGCTCAGAGCACTCACACTGGTGCCTAGACCTATCAAACTGGATTAGGCTCTACCGAACCATTTGGCCAACCTCACTGACATAAAGTGACTTTTGTACCAGTGGTTTTGCACAACCTCCCTTTCTATTTGCAGGCTGAAGTAGGGGCTGGCTTTTATGAATTGCCTTAGACTCCCAATTGTTTTATGTACACACAGTGATCTTGCTTCACTGTATTCCTCCCTAAATAGAACACTTAAAACTGTGGTATTGTGTCAGCACAGGGAGTGATAAAGCAACAAAGTCACCAAGAACTATTAAAATTAAATTGAAGCCACAGTTTAAAATAATAACAACCAGAGAATTCAGACAAGGTGAAAAAAAATCCTTCATTGTAGGGCGCCTGGGTGGCTCAGTTGGTTAAGCGACTGCCTTCGGCTCAGGTCATGATCCTGGAGTCCCGGGATCGAGCCCCGCATCGGGCTCCCTGCTCGGCGGGGAGTCTGCTTCTCCCTCTGACCCTCCCCCCTCTCATGTGCTCTCTCTCATTCTCTCTCTCTCAAATAAATAAATAAAATCTTAAAAAAAAAATATTATACTATTGGGGCGCCTGGGTGGCTCAGTCGTTAAGCGTCTGCCTTCGGCTCAGGTCATGATCCCGGAGTCCTGGGATCGAGCCCCGCATCGGGCTCCCTGCTCGGCGGGGAGTCTGCTTCTCCCTCTGACCCTTCTCCCTCTCATGCTCTCTGTCTCTCATTCTCTCTGTCTCAAATAAATAAATAAAATCTTTAAAAAAAAAAAAAATCCTTCATTGTACTCCTTCCCGCCCCTCCCCCCCCCCAAATCACCGATAATATTGAGTCTATGATATGACCAACCTTTCCCTGGGAAGCTGGAGCTGAAAATAGAGACAGGGCAAAGGCCACCGTTGCTGGTAATGGTAGGGATTACATGTTAATATTGATTCATTTCATTGACTGGTTGCTGCCCATCAATTTAATGGTAGATTGAGGGCATCTGTGCTGAATCTAATGACCTTTGTATTTGTTTATTCTCCTCAAAACCTCTTAGGAAACAAATCAATCTCAATCCTGCAATTAAGCACAATTTCTCAAATACCAAATGTGTTATATTAACTTCTCTAATATTATTCTTTTAAAACTGGCTCTGAAACATAAAAAGGAGTTTAACATCTATAAATGAAAGACTGAATATAGTTCTAATACACAGGATTCTAACAGAGTTTTCCCTTTCCAAAATAAAACTTGCATAAAGAAAACAAAAATGCTTCCCCTGTGTTCGATTGTCTATTGACATCTTGCAACCATTTCCACACCCTTCCTTGTTCATTCCTTTACTGTAGGAGCTGAAGGCCTAAACCCACATTTCCCAGATGTTCCTGCTACCAGGTTCCAGTTTAAAGTCTGCAAGTCAGAGGTCCCTGTGTGTTATTTTCCTGGCAGAAGTGAGGAAGGGCCAATACTGCTCCTGCCATGGTGGGAGGCCATTTGGGCTTCAGCAGAGGGCCAGAAGACAGATGTGATGATTTTGCCAGCATTTCCTAGAAACCACCTACTTCAGGGCAACAGGCAGTGAGGTTATCAACGGTGGCTCCCTGAGATTCCTGCTCTTCCTGATTTCCTAAACATTAGCAGCAGCTTCCTTGACCTTTGCACAACCTGCTCTTTCAGTGGTTTTGTAAGTCTCCTGAATTAAATCCCTTCCCACATGCATATCCTAGAGCAGTTTCTCTTTTCCTACTTCCTCACTAATACAGCGGTTGCTACCAACAGTAAAAGCCAGTGGAATCTTCTCTTGACTTTGGACCAGGACAGGTGTTTCTTGGCTCTTCTTGGGTACCATATTTCCATCAGGTGTGGCCTTGGACCCAAGAGCTGGCCAATAAAATGGGAGCCTCAACCCAGATGCACCCGTCCAGCCTGGCTCTTACCAACTTCCCAAAACTGATTCTCTTTTCATTCCCCACCACCCAGCTGGATGGAGCTGGCTCCTGGGGAAGGGCTCAGGCCATGGTAGAGAAAGTGTGTGTTCCTGGTCAGCACTGGAGTAGAGTCCCTCTATGTGTATTTCCTTTGCCCATGCAAGCCTCACTGTCATGGGAAAGGTAATAAGATTTTACTCTAAGAAGACACTGAAATATTGGGATTGTTACAACAGTTAGCCTTCTATAATTAGTGCATGATCCTTGAAAACAGGAAATAATTCTCCAACTTCTGCTTTTTCCATGGAGCCAAACATACATCCATGGAGAGAATAGACAGTCAATAAATGCCTACTTTATGAAGGAAAGAAAAAAAGAGGTGAGGATAAATGTATTTAAATAAACATAATTTAATAATCAGATTATCACTGGAGGAGGTCAACCTGAACATTTAGTAGTGATCATTATGTCACATATGTTTGAATGAGAAAAATGCACCAGCCCTCCAGACTGCTGGCTGTTATGGCTAACGGAAAAAGTTAATATAGCACAGAGGTTAAAAGCACAGACTTTCAAACCCGCTTTGTCACTTACTAGCTGGTTATCTTGAAAAAGACACTTAAAGGCTTGGGCTTTTGGTTTCTTCATCCATTCATTTCATTTGGGGATGATAATCGTAGCATAATTATCTCATAGGGCTGCTGTGTGGGTTCCATGATCCCACACTTGTAGAGTACTGGGTAGAGTGCCTGGATTGTGTTTGTCAATATGGAAAATAAAAATCTAGAAAATATCCTGGCCTTTCTTGTCTTTGGCAATGAAGCCTTGTTTGATTGTATTTCTTATTTTTTACACTCTGTCCTCCTACACTGACTTTGCTTTGGGTGCTATAGATTCCTTTGTAAAGGAAAAACCTACCATGTTTCCACTTGTATAAGGAAAAACCCAGTTTTTCCCTTCTGGGTTTCTCTCTTGTGAGTCTCTTTTACTAATCACACAGAACACTACTTTTGACCCTTCCAGTCACCAAATGTGTAGGGGTTTCCTGCCTCAACAAGCAATTCCCTGTGATGCCAGCTGGGTGTCCTCCACTTTAACTTGATTCTATCCCTGCCTGGAGAAAGTGTCAGATCCACAGCTTAAAAGCTCAGTCCTGGAAGACCATCTGCCCCCTACATCAGATGCCAGTCTCAAGCCCAGATTATTATCCCTGCTTCTGACCAACAGGCTATAGATCAGAGGCTCCCCTGCCCTTCCTTTGGTTCAATTAATTTGCTAGAACAACTCACAGAACTCAGGGAAATATTTAACATCCACCATTCTATTAAAGGATATGATAATGGGTACAGATGAACAGCCAGATGAAGAGATATATGGGGCAAGGCCTGGGAGGGTCCCAAGTGCAGTAGCTTCTGTCTCTGTGGAGCTGAAGGGTGTCATCCTGCCAGTGTGGATGTGTTCACCAATCTGGAAGCTCTCCAAACCCTCTACTTTTGAAATATTATGGAGGCTCCCTCATGTAGGTATGATCAATTATGAACTTTGTTTCTAGTCCCTCTCCCCTCTCTGAAGGACAAAGGTAGGGCTGAAAATTCCAAGCCTCTAGGCATGGCTTGGTCTTTGTGATGACCAGCCTCTATCCAAGAGCCCACTCAGAATCAATAGAACAAAAGATGCTCCTAGTGCTCTTATCACATAGAAAATAATGAGGATTTTAGGAGCTCTGTGCCAGGAGCTGGGGGCAGAGACCAATATATACATTTTTTATCTCACAAACTCATAGAAAAACTTGGGCTTTTTCCCCATCTTTACAAGTTAACTGGATTTTTTTTCTGATTTACAAGAGTCCTTGATTTCCTTCCATATTGGTTTATTACCTCAGACGTCTCATTCTTACTTTCTTATTACATTAATGTCCCAGTTAACAGTAAATGACCCTTTTCTTCCTCAACAGCTTTAAAACATACTTAGTCAGGTTTTGTTTTTTCAAGTATCATTTTTAAGTATCTCATGGAAATATTTAAGACATTTTGGGTTTTATAACCTCAAACCACCATGTCTGGTGCCACAAATCCTTCTTTCCATTTGTATTTTATTCCATGATGCACAGCTTCTCTCTCTGCTCCCTGCTACTCTTCCTCTCAGTTACATGTTGTGACAGGCAGTGTCTATAACCTGTTTGCCCACTGACACATTATTCTCCACACTCACAGGTTTCTGTACCCCTTAAGTGCCTCTGGATGGCCAATCCACTGACTTTTAATGTCATTCAGTTTCTCTGTGCTCTTCTTTCTGTGCATTCACCCTGACACACACACAGCTGATTTTCTTTCTCCTGTCACACCACCTTTCTTGCCAAAATCAACCATATGTGCTCAGTGACTCTTGCATATTTCCTCCAAAAGAACTTTGCTGTGTGATGTTTGGTCTTTTGTCACTATAACAGACAGCACTCATAAAATACTGTTTTTAATTTGTGCTACAGAGCTCAAATGCATAAGGTCCTCTCTGAATTAGAGATAAGGAACAGGTCTACTACTCATTATAGTGACAAGTTTCAAATAAGTATCACTTCTTCCCCCAACTACCTACCACTCCCCCCCCCCCCACAACAACCACCCCCCCTCCCCCCCCCCACCCCCCCCCCCCCCCCCCCCCCCAAACACACACACACTCAGTACAGTCCTATCAACTCCCGAAGCCAGTGCAGGGAGAAACTTCAAGATGATGGTATGCTTTTGACAGTTTGTTTCTCTTCTGTATCTTTGAAATAGGGTGATAGGCACATAAGACCCTTCAGCCAAATGTTGTGGACTTCTTGGATTGGGAATAATCCTTAGTTGAATTGTTTCATGATTTATTCTTGAATTTAAGAGCAAAAGAAAGGATAGCCCATGATGCAGAGAGCAATATTAAGTGTATTATCTGCAAGATACTTGGCAGAGCTACAAGGTCAACCCTTTACAAGTTACCAATGCTTTCTAAAAATATGTATTTATTAAAAGAGTATTTATTTCCCTTCAGATCACTACATTTGTATCTTTGGGGTAAATACCCAGTAGTGTAATTGCTGGTTCGTACAGTAGCTCTATTTTCAACTTTTTGAGGAACCTCCATACTGTTTTCCAGAGTGGCTGCACGAAGGGGTACATGTACTCCAGTGTTTATAGCAGCAATGTCCACAATAGCCAAACTATGGAAAGAGCCAAGATGTCCATCAACAGATGAATGGATAAAGAAGATGTGGTATATATATATACAATGGAATATTATGCAGCCATTAAAAAATGAAATCTCACCATTGACAACGACATGGATGGAACTAGAGGGTATCATGCTAAGCAAAATAATTCAATCAGAGAAAGACATGTATCATATGATCTCACTGGTATGAGGAATTCTTAATCTCAGGAAATAAACTGAGGGTTGCTGGAGTGGTGGGGGGTGGGAGGGATGGGGCGGCTGGGTGATAGACATTGGGGAGGATATGTGCTATGGTGAGTGCTGTGAATTGTGCAAGACTGTTAAATCACAGACCTGTACCTCTGAAATAAATAATACATTATATGTTAAAAAAAAAAAAGAAGAAGAAGAAGAAGAAGATAGCAGGAAGGGAAAAATGAAGGGGGGGAAATCGGAGGGGGAGATGAACCATGAGAGAATATGGACTCTGAGAAACAAACTGAGGGTTCTAGAGGGGAGAGGGGTGGGGGGATGGGTTAGCTTGGTGATGGGTATTGAGGAGGGCACGTTCTGCATGGAGCACTGGGTGTTATATGCAAACAATGAATCATGGAACACTACATCAAAAACTAATGATGTAATGTATGGTGATTAACATAACATAATAAAATTAAATTTTAAAAAAAAGAGCATTTGTTAAATGTGTCTGTATCTCTTGCACTAGCCTGGTGCTGCCTTCAAGGGCTCTAGTGTCTGGTCATAGCAGAGGGAGTTGGGTCACAAAGAGCGTAGTGGGTTGGGGCAGGAGTAAACCCACAGAGTTTACAAGCTGGGCCCCACACAAGGGGCCACTGTGCAGATGACTCTGACTTCTGAAACATTCTAACATCACTGCAGTTTGTTTTCACATCTCTCCCTATTACCCCTTTGGCAAAGCCCTTTTCCTGTCTTACCATTCCCTGATGCTCCCCTGCTTCCGCCGGCCGCCCAGCATCTTGATTGGTCTTCACGGCCACAAGCTCTAAAGCGTTCTGCCCTCACTTGATTTGTCTTCAAGGCCACAAGCTCTAAGCATTCTGCCCTCACTTGACTAGTCTTCAAGGCCACAAGCTCTAAAGCATTCCGCCCTCATTTCTTCCATGCCACACATCACACTTTTCTTATTTTCTCAACCTCTTACCCGATTATCAGTTCTTTGAGACTGAGCTACATTTAATTTATATTTTCCTCCCAGCATATAGAATAGAGATATCATACAGAGATAAAGCACAGAACAGAGGTTCAATGTATGTGCATTGAAAGGATGAATATTGACCCTGTCCCTCAAGATCTTACTGGCTTACAGTGACTGATAAAGTGCCCATGGGTCAAAATGCAATAATGCTTTAGCTTTCTTAGAAAATATTTAAATATTTTTATTATGAAGGTAAACATGCTCCTTCCAAAAATTTTAGCAAAGCAGAAGTATATGAAGTGGAGGTCTTCTTTACTTTTTTACCCTCTAGCACCTTGTCCAGGGAGACCCATATTTGTTGCGTGTCCTTCTGATCATGTTCTATGCAGATATGATCACACAAATATGTTTATAATATATGAGTTGATTCATAATAAAGATATATATATACATAATATACCTTTAACACCTGTGAAAAATTGCATGACCATCTTGCCCACATTCTTCAACAGTAAATAGTGAACTTGATGTTTCCTAATGACTTAGGTGTATCTACAATGAATGCCTATCACCATATAATAATAATTTAGAGCCTAACACTTCCTGAAATTCTGTGATGCCCTCCCAAACAGTTAAGTTGATAAAAGTTTTTCTATTAATGATAGCACTGCTTTTTTCCAATGCCTGGTCTTAACATGTCCAAGACTCCCTGCTTAGCTGTCAGTTGGCGCTTTTTGCTACTATCAGTCTATTTGTTTCTTTCCTCCTAATTTGGCACCTCTAATTTGTTATATGTTAGCAAATTAGATTACCAGGCTTGCTGGGGATCTGCACAAGTTGAGGGTAAAGTCCAAAGAGAGGTCTTCAGAGGATCTTCTCTTAAATGAGATGTGAGTACCTTTGGTCATGGGCTCTGTGATTTGAGAGTTACCTTGCAGAAAAGTTCCATGGCAGGTTGCTGACAGGTGAGACCAGCCAACACGACCAACAAGTATCCCTAGCATAAGGCCTGGTTCCAAACTGAGGAGTATCTGTGGTTGGCTGAGACTCAAATAATTCAACTCTGATCTTAAAAAAAGCTTAAAAAACAACAACAAAAATAAACTAATAGTTACAGGTTGCTTAAACGTTGAAGTCATGTGGATTGTGAAAGTAACTAAGACCCATTGGCTTCAACATTCAGACATATTAAAGGCAAAAGAAAATAAAGGGGTGGGGGCAGTGGGAGAAAGCCCTGTCTGTAACTTTGAGCTGTCTCATTTTTTTAATGGAAAAATTGTTACAAATGGGTTCTTCAGCATATGTTATTAATTTCATTATCCTGGCTTTTTGCCAGCTAAGCATCAAGCCCTGGTTTTTGTGATTTCAGTTGCAACTAGTAAAACTCACGTGGGCATTAACAGAAACAGACAAGAGAACATTTTTTTCCCCAAATCAACTCCAAGTGACTATTTGAAAGGCTTTTATTTCATAAAACTAGTTGGAACATTTGTTTTTGTTGATGAGAAGAATTATGCCTTCCTAAAATATAGTATTCCCAGCCTATACCAAACTTATTTAAGGACTTTGAGTAAATTATTTGTACTGACAGATAAAAAATATTTAAGTAATGTTTTAAAATGTCTGAAATTTTATAAATGTTCATATAATTTTTACTTCTTATTTTTTAATGCACTATAGTTTTTTTTAAAAAAAAATAATAAAAGACTATGACCAAAAAAAAAAAAAAAGGTTTTCTTCTAAATGAAGAAATGGTGATAAAGTTCAGCAAACAGAATGGCAAATTTAGTATTAAAAGTGTTCCATAGGGCGCCTGGGTGGCTCAGTTGGTTAAGCGACTGCCTTCGGCTCAGGTCATGATCCTGGAGTCCCTGGATCGAGTCCCACATCGGGCTCCTTGCTCGGCAGGGAGTCTGCTTCTCCCTCTGACCCTCCCCCCTCTCATGTGCTCTCATTCTCTCTCAACTAAATAAATAAAATCTTAAAAAAAAAAAGTGTTCCATGAAGAAGTCTTTATTAAACCTTTAGAGACAGTATAATCTGTTATGAAAAGTCATTGTTCAAGTCACAAAAAATAGTCCAGAATTAGCATCCTCCCTCCTCTTTAAGCTGACATTTATTGAAGCCAATTATAAGCCAGGCACTTTAATAATATCATTTGCTGCTTATCTAGCACCCATTATATACCAGGAAATGTACTAAGTATTTTCTATACACTCCTTTTTAAGAAATCCCTATAAACCTTTGACCCAGATATTTCCATTTCCAATTACAAATGTTTACAAATGAGAAACTAAAATCAGAGAGTAAGTATATCTTGCCCAAGGTCATATTGCTAATAAATGTGCATGGAGAATTCAAATTCATGAGGGCATCTGACTCTTAAAAGCCAAGGTGACCAACTGTCTCAGTTTACCTGTGACTAAGGGCTGAATGGGATGAGCGATTTGGGGTCCTAAAACTGAAAAATTCCTAGGTGATCAGAGATGAGTTGGCCCAATTAGATCCTGCTGTTTTACCTGTTGTGCTAGCCCCTTATCTTGCTCTGCCCTGTGCCTAGTGCTCTCTCACTTCAAAGTCTGTCCATTGCCTGAATTTTTCATTCTTCATTTATTTTTTTAATTGTGAGCATCAGTCCCTATACTACTTAATATTTTTAATTTAAAATCCCCCTAAGGGCTCGGGACATTTGAAATTGAGACATCTATTTCACAGACGCATTCATTCATTTATCCAGCAATGTTTACTGAATGCCCTCCATGTACCAGGCACAGGAATTACAATGATAAATAAGACAAAGTCTTATTGTTGCAGAGCTTACATTAACATGAAAGGGGAGAGAGAAGAAAACAAATAAGTACATTTTACAACTGCTGATGATAGAATGTTGTGAAGTCAGGCAAGGAAAGTAGGGGTTGGTCATGTTTTGTTGTTTCCTACCTTGTAGTCAGGGAGGTCTGAGCAGTATTGAGACAGGAGGGAGCTTGACATGAAGGTCATGGGGCTGCAGCTGAGAAAGTGAAGGGGGTGTTCCATCATATAGGACCTCCAAGGAGGTGCTAAGAAAATTGTTGGGGAATAGTTGGGTATGAATGTGAGCTTCCTCATTTTTTTTCTCTTTCCCTTTCTCTGTACTGAAAGCATAAAAGCAGACCACACAATTTTGAAAATTCTTTCATGAAATCTACTTTGCAATTTGTCCCTGGTGGCAAAGGCCATCAGGTTAAGAGTTAAGACTGGGTGCATAGAAGGAACTATCAGGTAATAGAAAGAATTACACCTAAAGTTTCGTGTTCCTGATTTTTATCCTGATTCACAATATACAGCCTGGGACTGGCAAAACTCAACGATTCAAGTTGAAGATTCTTGAGCAGCCAAATCAAATTTGTCATGTATTGGTGGTAAGTTCTCTCAGGTTTTTTGGTCCTATGGTCTTTGTCGAGTGGAGGTAACAATAATACTGACAAGAACCATGTGAATGTCTTGCATTTGAATGATGACTGAGTTCTCAGTGCCCTTTCCTTAGCATTATCATTTATTCACAAAACCCAGTGGGGTAGGCAGGGAGATAACACCACCATTTTATATATAATGAGGATGGAGGCTCACAGAAGTAAAAGTTAGGTGGTTTGTTGGAAGTCATATTTGCAGGAAGTGGTGGAGTCTGGACTAGAACACAGCCTTTATTCTTAGGTCAGTGGTCCATGTATGGTCTGCATATCACTTTGAAGTGATGACACTATTGGGAAGTATACATTAAGGGAAGCACCCGCCTCCTTTGACAGTGTCAAGCACATCTCACTGTAAAGCCAAAGTACCCCTAACACATTCTCCTGCTTCGGATTGAGTTCTATGCTCATCCTGGAAATTCTCTTATTGGTCTGAGAGTTGAAAGGGTAAGTTCTTTATCTCATTGTGGGCACCTTCCTTTTTGACATCTTCAGATTCCCATTACCCTTTCTTCCAGGGTCTATTTAGTCTATATGAAAGTAGATCTATCAACCCTTTTTTCCCCACTCTTACATAGGAAAAATGCAAATTTTAAATATTTCAAACACATTGATCTCAATTTAGAAAAGTATATCACTCTGTTTTCCCCCAGTATTTCTCCCTATTCACATGCTCAAATCTCTCTTATCCTTAAAAAATATCCATTTGATTCTAACCCCTCTTCAAATTACTTCTCAATTTGTCTGATTTTTACAGCCAAATTTCTTTTTACAATTTTATCCTCTATCTTCTTTCTTCCCGACCTGTTCTCTCTTTAATTGATCATCCAATATTGTTAGGTTTGCTGATTCATGAATTTACTCCTCTCCATCCTTTGAGGCGGCCAGAGTTGCAGCCCTCCTGATCTCTTGCATTGAACTCAGGCCCCCACCAGTCACCAGTTTCTTTCTAATGGAATCTGTCCTCACATTGCTGCAGAATGAGCTCCCCAGGCCAAACTGATGGTTGCAGTCTCCAATGCAAAGAAGCCTCTGTTGACTTCTCATGACCTATAATACGTACACCAAATTCCTTAGCTCGGCACACAAGACTCATCAAAAGCTAATCCAAACCTCTTTTTCCAGCTTTATTTCTTGTTGTTCTTCCTCTGCTCATAGCTCCACACAGGTGTCAATGCTATTCCCTGTGCCTGGGAAATGCATCCATCCACTCACACCCAGAGCAAGGGGCACCTTTTCCCATCCCCCCGTGTGATTCCAAAGGACTCGGATTATATCCCCTTTCAGCAGTTCTTACCATATGGCAATACTGTTTTTCTCTTTATGTGTTTCTTCTCCCTAACTGCTATATTTGGCTCACTGCTTGGCACATAGTAGGCTCTTCATAAGATTTTCGGTGAATATTGATATGAATAAAGAAATGAATGAATGGAGTCAGGGAATTGGGTAAATTTATTACATAAATATCAATACATCTGCCCTTTTTTTTAACCACAAGAATAAAGAAGTTCAACTTTACAATAAGTAACCTACATGAAAGTGTGTGTGTGTATACACATTTGCCCTAGTAACTATTCCCTAAGTGTATTTCAACTACTGTAGTTTTAACAGCTGCCATATATGTAAATATTGCAATAAATTTAAGGTTGCAGTTTTATGGTATAGAAGTGAAAATGAAAAATTCCAGTGAAACACTAGACTGCAGCAGTATCATAGAGGCTAAACATTATAGATCATATCACAAAATGGAAAACCATATAAAGCAGTGAACCTTTTTTGACCTCTGGCAAAAATGTGCCATTAAGGGACTAATAACACATAGTTTTTATAATTAAAAGATAGAAATATATCACAAACTTTGGATTTTAGTGAATTCTCCATTAAAATAGAATCAACAAAACTAAATATCTAATAATATGTGAATTGTTATTACCCTCTATTCTTTTAATTTTCTAATTTGTCTATTATAGCCATGTGTTATTTTAGTAATGGGAAAACAAAATAAAAAATAGAGTACTTACATAACTGCAGGCTCTTTAGGTCGAAGAAAAGTTAAATAATGGCTAGATGTAATTTTAGCTGCTTATATTTAATATTTTAATTTTATCATTAATACATCTAATTTTTTCTCTCTTTTTAAAATAAGATAGTTTCTTCTAATTTTTAAAAAAATAGACCTAGTTTCTAGAGCAGTTTTAGGTTTATAGCAAAACTAAGAAGAAGGTACAGAAATTTCCCACATGCTCCCTGTCCCCCCACATACACAAGTTTTCCCACTATCAAAATACCACAGCAGAGTGGTACATTTGTTATAATCAATGAACCTACATAGACCCACCATTACCACCTAGAGTCCATAACTCACATTAGGGTTCACCCTTAGTGTACATTCAATGGGTTTGAACAAAGGTAGAGTGACTTGCATTCCCTACTGCAGGACCATACAGAATAGTTTCACTTCCCTAAAAATTCTCTATGCTCTTCCTATTAATCCTTCTCTCCCCTTTAACTCCTGACAACCATTGATCTTTTTACTCTCTCCATAGTTTTGCCTTTTCTAGAATTCATATAGTTGGGATCATCCAGTATGTAGCCTTTATAGATTGGCTTCTTTCACTTGGTAATATCATTTAAGGTTCCTCCATGCATTTTCATGGCTTGAGAACTCATTTCTTTTTAGTGCTGAGTAATATTCTATTGTTTAGATGTACCACAGTTTATTTTTCTATTCACCTACTGAAAGACAACTTGGTTGCTTCCAAGTTGTTTTACAATTATGAATAAAACTGCTATAAACAACTATATGCAGGTTTTTGTGTGAACCCAGTTTTCAACTCCTTTGGGTAACTACCAAGAAGCACAATTGCTACATAACATAGTAAGAGTATGTTTGGTTTTGTAAGAAACTGCCAGACTTGTCATCCAAGGTGACTGTAGTTTGCTCCTCATTTTAAGAATAATCTGTTTGTTGTAGTGAATTTCTTAAAGACCAAAAAATAAATAAAACCCTAAAGAATATTTAAATTACCCATAATTACACTAACCATAGCAAACCTGTTTAATATGCTGACTTATTACCTCCATATGTTTCTCTTACTCAGTCCTACAGAGTATATATTTTGTGTCTTTCTTCTATCCCAATCTTTAAGTCTTTCTCTGAATTTTGGAATATTTCCTTAGGAAAATGAGCATCTCCTTAGAGATGATTCCCAAATTTAATTTCTGGCCCTGACCTTTCCACTGAGTTCCAAACTCACATACAAAAATTCTCCCTTAACAACTTCAGACATTTCAAAGTCTAGTAGGCATCTCAACATCAATGGAGCCAAAGCTACAACTGATTCCTCCCCCCACGTCCCTGCACTGACACTTACCTGCTGAACCTCTCCCTCCCAAGTGTTCCCATCTCATAAAATGACCCCAAAATGGGCCTAATTGCTTAGGTCAGTAACCCAGGGGTCATTCTGAATTTTTCTCCTTGCACTCCCCTACATCCACCTGTTGGCACTCCTTCCAAATTATGTCCTGCAAACCTGTCTGCCACTCTCTTTGTGCCTGCCACAACTCTAGTCCAGGCCCCAACATCTCTTCTCGAGATTGCTTCAATCATCTTCTCACTAGCATGGTCATCAGTACAATACAAGTCCTTTTGACTCATCATATGACTCAAAAGTGTCAATCTGCACACTCAGATTGAGATCTAAATTTTTTAAGACATTTAAGGCCTGTGCCTACCCTTTTATCTCTTTCCATTTTTCAGTACTATACTGGCAAATGTTTAAAAAGTGGGAGTAATAAAAGCTGTTTGGTAGCATTTGCTGATTTCTCTGAATGATTTCAAGCTACTAGCATGGTGTCACTGAATGTGGGGTTGGAAAGAGTCTTATATTCAGCTCTTGGGAGGCAATCTGAGCAGGTTCCAGCCTACAACTAGGACTCCAGCATAGAAGTCTTCTTTTTGTGCCTGAACACCTCACTTTCTTTCCTACCTTAGAATCTCTGCATCTGTTCCACCAGGACCACACATGGCTGGTTACATCTTGTCATTAACTTGTCAAGCTAAAATATCACCTATGATGACTACTTTGATGTGTCAACTTGTCTAGGATACAGCGCCCAGTTGTTTGGTCAAACACCAGTCTAACGTTTCTATGAAGATATTTTTTTAGATGTGATTATTATTTCAGTCATTTAGATTTTAAGTAAAGCAGATTAAATTCCATTATATGAGTGAACCTCATCCAATTAGTTGAAGACCTTAAGAGAAAAGACGGAGGTCCCCAGAAGAGAAAAGAATTTT
The DNA here is from genome assembly GCF_011800145.1 of Mirounga leonina. Lineage (NCBI taxonomy): Eukaryota > Metazoa > Chordata > Mammalia > Carnivora > Phocidae > Mirounga > Mirounga leonina. The sequence goes on along the minus strand of NW_023270807.1, from coordinate 85,571,988 downwards.
GCCTCCAGACTGCCTCCATTCTCAAGACTGCAACATAAACCCTTCCCGGGGTTCTCAGCCTCCAACCTACCCTGAAGATGTTCAACTTGATAGCCTCACATGCATGTCAGCTAATTCCATAGAACGTCTATATCTATCTATTGATCTCAGTTGATGGATAGATAGATGATTGATAGATCTCTATCCTACTGGTTCTTTTTCTCTGGACAACCCTAATATATCACCTCTTGAATAAGAATTTCCCTGAAAACCCCCTGGTCACTCTCTAACAAACTTATTTTCTTTGCTCTATGTATCACTTTCTATAATATCTTGTCTGTTTATTTGTTTATGTACATGTTTATTGTCTGTTCTCCCCCGGTCCCATGAGAATGTAAGTCCTGTAAGAGCAAACACCTGGCCTATCTTGTTAAGTGCTCCATCACCACCTCCTAGTAAAACATTCAGCATGAAGGAGGCATTTAAAAAAAAAGTTTGTTCAATGAGTAATTCTTAGAAGTGTAATTAATCAAAAAGATATATTTAAAAAATTTGGTTTTTTTACATGTTCAAAAATATTTATTAATCACTTTCTATGTATCTGTGCAAAAGTATAAATATATATGCAAATATACATTAGAAACATATTGGATAGAGACTGCCTACACTGTTTTGCATCTTGGTGTTCCACTTAATTTGATAGCATGCATATTTTTGTGCTTATTCCTATAAACTATAATTCTTCAGGAACATCATTTTTAATAACTGCATAGCAATCCATTTTGTAGGTAGCAAAATGTATCAATATTTTGTGGACTTGTACATTTCTGTCAATTTCTCTTTTTTTTAAATTTTTTTTATTATGTTATGTTAATCACCATAATCACCATTATGTTATGTTATGTTAATTACATCATTAGTTTTTGATGTAGTGTTCCATGATTCATTGTTTGCGTATAACACCCAGTGCTCCATGCAGTACGTGCCCTCTTTAATACCGATCACCGGGCTAACCCATCCCCCCACCCCCCTCCCCTCTAGAACCCTCAGTTTGTTTCTCAGAGTCCATAGTCTCTCATGGTTCGTCTCCCCCTCCGATATCCCCCCCTTCATTTTCCCCTTCCTGCTAAAACTCTTACTATCTTAAATGCCTTGTAGAAAGCTTGTAGCAACTAAAACTACCACTATCAGTATCAGACTGACTCTCAACATTTCTTCATTTACATAATAAGTGATTGTTTTGGAAAGACTCTGATAAGGTAAGTAACTACTTAACCATCCTCTATTGCTTACAAGTCCATTACTAGAAAGAGAATCTTTGGATTAGAAAATTTGATATACAGACATGGCCCAAGAATGATAAGGACACCTCTTTACTTTTCTCCTGAATGACCAACTGTGCATACGAAAGCTATTGCTGATGGATTTTAGAAAGTTCTCCCTTTTCCACCATCTTGGTTTTATTTTTTTCTCTCCATCATAGTCCTGAGGTCAGGAAGGGATCCTATAGTAAAGAGTCATGATCCTGCCGAAAAAAGATGGGATGGAAAAAAATGATTCATCCAGGCCCATTATCACATTGAAACATCAACCTGGAATAAACTTGCTCATATAAGATAGCACTTGTGCTGTCTCTTTCTTCTTCTTGACCAATCCTTCTATCATTCATAGACTGGGGACTCACAAGGAAGGTTGGGTGACAAAACTAACCTTCTGGGGGCAGGGTAAGGTATGCATGAAATCCGATTGTACTTTCCTTATTCCCTACCCAACTAGTCTGTGGGTCATGGAGTTATCTTATTTTAAGTTGATATATAGTTGAAATGTATTTGGCAGTGAGGGCAAACACGTTTTAATGTTTTTTATTAGTCACATACATATTCCTTGTCAATGAATTCTATCTACAAGCTTCGGTCCATTTTCCTATTGGCAAATTTTTTTTTTTCTCCCTTGGTGGTTACTTCCCTTTTTCTAAATTCTGGGCTCAGATTACTATTTATATAAATTATTTCTTTTGGGGGCACCTGGGTGGCTCAGTCATTAAGCAACTGCCTTCGGCTCAGGTCATGATCCCAGGGTCCTGGGATCGAGCCCCGCATCGGGCTCCCTGCTCCGCGGGAAGCCTGCTTCTCCCTCCCCCACTCCCCCTGCTTGTGTTCCCTCTCTCGCTGTGTCTCTCTCTGTCAAATAAATAAAATCTTTAAAAAATAATAATAATAATAAAAATAAATTATTTCTTTTTGTAGTTTTATTTCTTGACATTACTTTATAATGTATCTGAAATTCATTTGGCTGTAATAATAAGACCTAGTTTATTTAACCCACTCTCACAGAATCATTCATTAAATTTCTTCCTGTGTGGTTTATTCGCTTTTTAGTTTCAGTTTTATTAAATGATTTCATTTGGTTTGCTAGCATTATTTTTATTTGTGATGTTAACTATGACATGTAGAAAATGCTTACAATTATTGAGATTTGTTTCTAGATCTCTTTTTCTATCTCTTTGATCTGCCTTTTGATTCTTGAACCTCGGATACTCTGCCGTGTTATTACAGTTCTGTATTGTTTTTAGTAGCCAGTAGAGCAAGTCCCCCAGCATTTTTTTTTTTCAAAAATTTCTTTGATTTCTTGCCTTTTTATTCTTCTGGATGCTTATGAAGTCAAGCAAATCTGACTAGGATTTGTGCTATTAATAATATTACCTCTATAACCTAATTTGAGAAAAATTGCCATCTTCATAACACTAGGGCTCTTATCTATCAATAGTAGTAGAAAGATAACTACTCTTTATTAAAATAATTATAGTAAAGAGGTTAAAAGACAAGGATGATCAAAACTACAGAGAAAATATTAGATAAATGCCCACTTTCTAGATTCAAGGCCAAAATGCCAATCTCCCCATTTTCTACCCTAACATAACTGAACATTCTCACTCTTACTGCACCCACACTCTTCGTGATGAGAAAGATTTTGTCTTCTTTCAACTCTTACATGTACGCTGTAGATTCAGATCACTTATGTGAATTCTCCACTGCATCTATAACATTGTACGCCTGGAAAATGCATTTTAGCTTCCATTTGAAGGGCAAAGGAAGAATCATATATCTAATAACATAGGCGGGAGATTATGAAAGGGAGAAGGAAAATGATCAAATTCAGCTAATCTCATAACTCTCTTCTTTAAACAAGGGTGAACTAAAGCTAAAAGCACTCAGATGTATGGGCCAATTCTCTCCCTGATCCTGGAGAGTTAAAGGTTGCATGTTCCCCATGTAAGGCTTGCTTCACGAAGGAAACCACAGTGAATCTATTATGTGAGAGCTCTTATTTCAGGATGTTGCTGCAAGAATTCCTTAGAGTTTTTCCTCTAACCTTGAGCAATCCCTCTAGACATCATTCACCAGTCACACACAACGATATATAATCATGCATTACAAAAAGTTTTCTTTATCTTCAATTAGATTACAAAGCACTATTTTTTCAAAACTGTTTTTAGTGATTCTTCCCCCTAAGGTTTATAATTATTGCTTTTATTTATTACTGTATGGACAACCAGAATTCTCACATTAAGAGAATCTCTCAGTGAACTTCAGCTCTGGCCATTCTGTGTAAATGCTAGCATAAATACCTGATTTTTCTTTGATTACTTATAAGGGCTGGACTATGGAGTCTGAGTTTCCCAATGCATTTTTTTCTTTTTTATTGGATGTTTTGGAAATATTATAAGAACAAAAGATAAAGCATAGAAATTCGGGCAAATGTGGCTTCTGATGAAAATAAATCTGACTATTCCCCAAATATGAATTTCTTATAACTAATTTCCTTCTCACTAAAGAAAAATTACTTCCTTGGCTCCTAGCAAAAGAGTCAATATTAGGAAATGTTTCCCAGGGACATAAATACTGGACTTTTTCAGAAAAACAAAATTTTTTTCTCAAGTGAGATTAATGATTATATTAATTCATAATGACAATTCTTTTTCCCTTCTACTCTTATAATAGTGTAATAATTGCAACACTTTCAATCTAAGAAATGGCTCAATCTATTTGTTTGATCATGTTTTGTGATTATATCATATAATTTCCATGCCTGCCTGTCAAGAAGCATATTGAGTTGAGAATTATTAATTTTGAGAAAAGCAGTATATACTATTGCTAGCTTCCCTTTCAAATATGAGACTAAAATCCGTAGAGCCTCTTAGAGGTAATTGCCATCAACAAGGAATTCTTACATTAGCATATATGCACATTTATAATTTTAATAAATTAAGCTTCGGTCCATTTTCTCCATAAAACTCACACTGTATACTAAATATATGAATTGTGTTCTAAAGCCTCTATTAATTGCAAGACCAAATCAAGACTTCAAACATGAAAATGAATCTAATACAAATTACTACTTGGAGGTAGTATGTTATGGGATTCTATCATCATTCTCTGTGCTTTGACTGGAAGGTTTTCTACAGTTTGGGGCCCAAGGATACAGCTAGGAGAACACTGCATAATAATTGAGTAAAGGATTAGAAAAGGTGGCATTAGAATACACTCACAACTTACCTCTTTCATTGCCAGGGCTTTTAGGGCATCCTTAGAAACAGTACATTTTACCTAAAATATTTAGACAAAAGCAAATATTGAAGAAAAAAATTGGACATTCTGAAAAAATAGTTCAAATCATGTTTAAAGTACTTGTGTCCACCCACAAAGAAGAATAGATTTAAGACATTAGATATAATCAACTGACATTTTGTTAAGTGATTATGTGCTACCTCTAATAAAGGAGAATAGGGTTTCTGTGGCATTTTTTAAGTGAACAAACCTATTTTTATAAAACATGAAAAAATCTTTAGAACCAATAACAAGGGGATCTGGTATATGCAGCATCAACATTCATTTATTTGTACATTTTTATTACTAATTTAATACATACCAGATAATGATTTAAAAAAATGTCAGTGGTTCCTATTGTTTACTAGATCTGTGGTTCTCAACTGTAGCTGATTTACCTAGAAAACTTTTTAAAAATGCTTGTGCATGAATATCTCCCCTGATTTACAATTAAATCAGTATCTCTGGGAGGTGGAACCCAGGTATCGGTGAATCCAATGAGTAGCTAGTTGAGAATAAATATCAGATGCCTGTATTTGGCATTCAAGGCCTTAGCTGTTCAAGCCTTGGCTCTCATTATTTTCCTAGATGAACTTATGTTTTACTCAGAATGACCTAATAACTATAATTGCTTTGTATTTTCCAATCTCTCTATACATCTTTGCTAATACTGTTCCTTCTTTAGATTCACATATCTCCTACCAAAGGCTAACCACTAATTATGAAACAAATAATTATCAAGCACCTACATGTTCAGTCTTACCATTCTATGGTAGTATTTACATGGCATGCAATAATGCACTTCACAGCCAAGTGGTAATGTGGGTAACTTAAAATGCAAGAATAAGATGGGACTATGATAACAGACACAGAAGCTGTTATGAAAATACATTGTAAGGGCATCTTGTCCAGACTTAGGAGTTCTAGAAAGCTTCCAAGAGGCTGAACCTTAAGAGATGAGTGGAAGTCATTTAAAAGAGGTAAAAGGATGTCCAGAAGAAAGAAAAACATGTGCAATGTCTTGGAATTAAGGGAAAGCATGAGTTCTTTCAGGGCTAGAGAAGGGGGTGCAAGATGGGAAATAGTAAGCAAACAGAGAGAGAAAACCAGAGACCAGATTATTCAGAGTTTATCTGTATGTGTTAAGGTCTTGGACTTTAATTCAAGAACAACAGTGAGCCAGGGAAAGGTTTTAAGAAAATATATGCAGTTTAGAAAGATCAAGTTTGTGGAGGCAAAATGGATGGGGTGGGGCTGGACTGGAGACATGGAAACCAGGTAGAAGGTTATTGCGGTAATTTGAGATGAGAGATTACAGTGTTTGAGCTGGGGCAGTCGGTAGATTGAGCTGGGACACTGTCTGGCGCCCAGTTGGACATGCAGGATTGTTCTTCATAAGAAACTCTCTAGAAAGTGGAAGAGAACGTTTTCAGAGTCTTCTGCATAGAGGTGGTGGTTGAAGTCATGTAGGAAGAGTTTTCCAAGCAAAATAAGTTGGAAGAGGGCTACGAAGAGAATCACAGGAAACACTGACTCACAAGGGAAAGATCAGAAAGAGGCATGAGATCAAGAGCAAAGTACTGAAGGAAACCAGGAATTGACAAAGGCATCAAGTATTAATGTGTTAAATAAGACAAGCTTCTCAAAATTCTTGACAAACTTGCCTGTGAGTAGCATAGGCATCTTTTCTTGTATTATATTGCATATTTATGTGAAATTGGAGCATTGATTAACTTAATTTTGCATATCTCATCTTAAGCAGGTAGAAGGTGAGTTCAGTGTAATAATAGAAAAGAAGAAATTAGAAAAAAATTGAAAATTTTAAAATAATGACTACAAAAAGGGAATGCAGAAGGAGATAATGGCAGGAAAATAAAAGCATGATCTTAACAATTGATTGAGATGAGGAACAGCAAACATATTCTCTACTTTTTAAAGATGGCAGCTATAAAGAAAGAGTTGTCCCTGTTCCAGGTAAGACAGATCACAGGTGCTCAGATACTGTATGATTTCCCCTCTGTAGAGCTCTTCAAAATTGTAATTAAATGTAACTATATTATTAGTTAATTAAAGTCAGACCCCTTCCCAGGCTAGAATATAAGCATCTAAAGGTCAAGGACTGAATCTGTATCTCCAGTTACCAGAATAATATCTGGTATGTGAAACAAGCTTATTAAATAGTTACTGATCACACTAGGGAGGGGACAGAAGTCCATAGGAAAAGTGCTGAAAGAGAAAACTTGAGATGAGGGGAGGTGGGATTCAGAGATATGGGAAGTGTAGTCCAGCATGCAGGAGTCAACATTGTCAAAATTCAAAAAAGCTAATCAGAGGGTGGACACATGTCCTGGTTCGCCTAGGACAGTCTTAGTTATCTGTTACCCTAGCATAATGATTAAAACTCCCTCATTTCATTCTCAAAATGTGTCCATTTGTATGACAAATAATACAGATATTTGGGTGGACTATTTGGTAAAAAAAAATCATATGTACATATTAAAATAATAACAATTCTCCTTATATTTCATTCAGGATGAAGGTTTATGGTAAGTAAATTATGATAAATAGAAATTAACATAACCTACCAATCATTTATAAAACTTAAGATGTGTTAGATTTCATTGATAATCTCTTTATTTGGCTAATGACTATCATGATTGTTTTACTGCAAGAATATAAAACTGCTCATAGAGTCTTGTTTTTATTTTCCTATATCCTATTTTTCTCATGACACAGCGGAATTTTTAGGAACCTAACTCTGCTTTCTTTCTTTCTTTTTTTTTTTTAAAGATTTTATTTATTTATTTGACAGAGACACAGCGAGAGAGGGAACACAAACAGGGGGAGTGGGAGAGGGAGAAGCAGGCTTCCCGCCGAGCAGGGAGCCCGATGCGGGGCTCGATCCCAGGACCCTGAGATCATGACCTGAGCCGAAGGCAGACGCTTAACGACTGAGCCACCCAGGCACCCCCTAACTCTGCTTTCACTGAAGACACTAACACATTGTTTTGTTACTTCAAACAGCTGTGTGTAAACTCCATTCTTGAACACCAACCACTTAAATTTGCAAAGCCTTTGGAATCCTTAAGATCAAAGCATCTTCTAACTGTACATTTCTATTATTAATTGGGATGTGAATTTAAAAGTTGGCCTGGTGGGTAGAATTGAATTGCACTGCTGATTTTATTAAGCTGATCAAACCTCACTAACTTGTAGCAATTCTTTTCTATCTACTGTTCAGGATAAACAGATGCTCAAACTAATCCCAGAAAATACCAAGTAATAACTTTTCATTTCAGTGCGGGCCATGACAGGCACAGGTGAGGACAGTTAAGCTATCCTACTGCTCAAAGCAGCCAGCAATCTCTCTAGAATCCCGTTATTCCTGCAGCTGATGCCCCAGTTAGGTGAATAGCTGGAATTTTTCCTTGCCGGGAGATGCTATAAATTTGTCTTATTCTTTTTGTATCCATAATACCTGGTGTAAAGTAGTTGTTAATGATCAAATATTGAATAATGATACACGGGCATTGTTTTTGTTTTGTTTAGCAAGTTTTTTACACAGCGGAGCAAAATTTAGATAGCACACACATATCATTTAAAAATGTTTATTGAACTGTTCAGATTATTATCTGCCTAGTTCCCTGAAAAGAATTTGGGAGATCTTGTCATGAAAGTCATTTATCAGTTGTTTTAAGAAGTAAATGAGGCTATAATTTTGAAAATTGTTCTTGGTTTGACAAATTTTCATCATCATCATCATCATCATCATCATCAAAGTAATCATTCCAACACTAAAAGATAAATGGTCACATAGGGAAGGAGCTGTATAGAGCTCATTGCACCAATATAATAAAAAAAAACTAAGTTCCATTCTCAAATTGCTTGGCCAGACTTCAACCCTAGTATTACCTTGTTTACTGACCATCATGCCTCCAACTATTGTGTGTTAACTCATTTCTGTTCCTGGTTCTATTAACTCACTAATTTTGTGAATACAGAGAAGTCACTTTAACTTACTGAGCCTCATTTTTTTTTAATCCATAAAATGCCACCATTGTCTGCTCCTCTGTGCTCCTCTAAGACCTTATAGTTACCTCTGGTATTAGAACTGTGCCAAGTGCTGTTCTCATCTTTTTACTTCTACTAACTCATTTTATCTTTACAATATGATGTAAGTTTTCCTCCATTCTTTCCCTTACTTTGTTTCATAGCAAATTTAAGCCCCTTTACAAAGTCACACAGTTACTAAGAAAGAGTCAGGATTTGAACTCAAGCAGTTTGGTGCCAGAATCCAAACTCTAACCACTGTTTTCCACTTTATTTTATTTTACTTCATTTTCATTAAATGAGCACACAACTCTCTTCACCACTAGAATAAGAGCTCCTTATGGCCAACCACTGTAGTTTGTTAATCTTTTATCTTCCTCATACTCAAGTATTTTGTTAGTTCCTACACATAGTGGATGGGCCATTAGTGTTTGTCAAATGCATGGATGAGTATTTGCCCCGCTATCTCAAAGAGATTTAACTCTTGTGATTAGGTTATGCTAGATTGCAAAAGTGAAGGAATTTTGCAGATAAATTAAGGCCCTTAATCGGTTTGCTTTGAGTTCATCAAAAGAGAGATTACCTTAAGTGAGCCTGACTTCAGCAGATAAGCCATTTAAAAGGGACTCAAAGCAGCAATAGAGACTTCCTATTGGCCTTGAAGGAGTAAACTGCCATGACATGCAGAGGAATCACATGACAGGAAATGGCTGATGGTCTCTAGGAGCTGAAGACTTCAGTCCTATGCCACAAGGAACTGAACTCTGCCACCAACCATGATTTGGAAGAAAGCCCTGAGCCTTAGACAAAATTGGAGCCATGACTGATGGTTTGTAAAGTTAGCCTGGAGGGACCCTGGGTAAAGGGCCCAGCTAAACCCATGGCCAGACTCTTGACCCATGGAAACTGTGTGATAATAAATGTATATTGCTTTTAGTTGCTGAATTTGTCATAATTTCTTGTGACCAAAAGGAAACTTGTCCAGGGCACTCTAACATTAGAATTTTGGTTCTGTTGAATTCCTAGAGTTTGCATGCTTCAGTGGCTGGAAACATGAAGCAGAAGACAGAAGGCAAGGGCTCAGAGTGATTTGACTAGAATAAAACATGCTTGCTGGAAATCTGTTCGCATTTCTCCTACCCCCAACTCTGCTTTGGACATCAAGTACTGGGAAATCAGTTATTCCTACTCCCTAGCACATGGCATCCATCATCATCGGTCTGCACTCCCTCTTGTTTTATTTTTCTCTCCTTATTTTGGATCCCTACCACTATTCCCTTCCCCTCCACTGGCACCCTCTTTAATGTTTTGCTACATGTCCTTGGCTGTGTAATGACCCACATATAGTATAGTGTTATTGAGCTATTGTCTGTGTGTGCCTTTACTTTATATAAGTGATACTGTACAATAATTCTTATTCTATTTCTAATTTTATTCTATCATTTTATCTATCATGTTTGTGATTTAATGATCTAGCCACAGTGGTACTATTAATTTGTTGTTTCTCACTGTTGCTGAATGTTGCTGAACATACCACTTATCTATTCCCCTAGTTTTTGGACCTCCAGGTAGCTTGCAGCCCTCTTTTCTCACCCACAGTCCTGTGACAAACATCTTCAAACATGCCTACATATGGACATGTGCTAGAGAAATGCTTAAGAGTGGTACTGATGGATCCCAGGGAATGTACTTAGTTTTACTGAGTGCTGTCAGTTTGTTCTCCAGAATAGCTAGTTTACATTCCAACCAATGGTGCATGAGAATTCCTACTTTCCCATAATCTTACCAAAAGAGTATTACATAATTTTCTAGTTTATTTAATCTGATGGGTGTAAAATCTTATCCCATTAACTATTTGAGTTTCCCTTTCTGTAACATGCCAGTTTATTTACTTTGCCTATTTTCCTCCCTCTCGCTCTTCTTCACCCTCCCCCCCCCATTACCTTCTTCTTTCTTTCCCTTTTCTGATTTGCAGAAGTTTTTTATGCATCAGATATTAATTGGTTCATCTAGTTATTGTAATTATCTTTTTTAAACTTGTCACCTGTTTTATTCTTAATTACGATATACTGATCTTTTTTTCTTATGACTTTGAGGTCTTTTTTTGTAAAGTCTTCCTCACCCCAGTATCACAATTTTTTTCTTTCACATTTAGTTTTTTTATTCAGTTTGGAATTTATTTTTGTACACATTGTGAAGAAGACACACAATTTTATTTTTCTCTCTGTAATGAACTAATTTCCCCCAAAACATTCAATTAGCAAGCTATTCTTTCCCCCACAAATTTGTGGTACCACTTTTTAATCATGTATCAACTATTATTCAGCACAGACTAATTTCTGAGCAATTTATTCTGCTTCATTGTTCTGTTTGTTTCTGTGCTAGTTCCACTCTGTTTTTTTGTGTTTTTTTTTTAAATAATGATAACTATGTAATATGTGTTAAGTCTGGGTCGGTAAGAAGAAGATGCCAAAATGAGGGGTCAGGAGAGCCATCAAACCATAATGCCAGTCTCACCTCAAGTGCAGAAGAAAGGTGAAGAAGAAAGCTCTTAAGCTGCCATGAAGTTCTAAGGAGAGTTTGGCAAGGCTGTTCAAGAGTCCTGGAACCAAAGTTGGCCATCAGAAGCATTCTGTGTCTCCCAGTAATGGGCTTGCCCTATTATCCCCTTATGTCTTACTCAGTTCAGGCTGATATGACAAACATAACCTTGACTGGAGGGCTTAAACAACAAATATTTATTTCTCACAGTTCTGGAGGCTGGGAAGTCCAAGATCATGATACTAGCATATCAGGTGTCTGGTAAGAGCCTGCTTGCTGTTTGCAGATGGCCATCTTCTCTTGTATCCTCACATGCAAGAAACCAGGAAAGGAAGCAAGGTCCCTAGGGTCTCTTCTTTTAAGGACACTAATCTCATTCCTGAGGGCTCCAGCTTCACGACCTAATCACCTCTCAAAGTCCATCCTCCAAATACCTTCACACTAGGGACTAGGTTTCCACCAATGAGTTTTGGGAGACACATTCAGTCCATAGCATCTGCCATGCTCAATACTTGATAGGGAGCAAGTATGTCCTTGAGCACAAACACACCAATGGATTTCAGAGTGAAGCAGCTGGGGGCTGGGTCAACTGATCAGACTTCTGAGAGGTGCATCCTTTTACTGCAAACTACAATCCACATGTGGATTCAAGAGTGAATCTTCTTTTCAAGACTGATTTAGCAATTCTCAAGTCTGTATTTTTTCAAACTAATTTTAGAGTAGTTTGTCAATTCTTAAAATAACCTAGTGGAATTTATATTGGAATTGTATTGAACTTTTGGAATAATTTGGGGAAAATATATATCTTTAAAATGTTAAGCTTTCCCATTCACAAACATATCATACCATTTATTTATTCAGGTGTTCTTTTAAGTAGTTTAGTAGGTTTTAAAATTTTTTCCGTAAAAGCCTGTGTATTCACTGTGGTTAAATTATATAACTTAAAAGACTGATTGCTACTGCAAAGACTATTCATCATTTATCTGGTTTATTACTCCTTAACACATAACTGCTTTGTGTTTTTGTGTATTACAAATAAGAAACAATCCTTTTTTTTTTTTTGGCTTAAACTCTGTCCTTAGATTTTCCATCTCTACCATTTAAGTGGACAAGTCTCTTTTTACAAAGGAGTTCCACCATTTCTTTTCTTTTAATTTTATTATTTTATTAGTTAATTAATTTATACATATCAGTAAAATTATTTTGAAATATATATAATCACTAAACAACAAAAGCTTCCAACTCTAAGTCTCAATGCAAAAATTGACGTTTTCTGGTTCCCTCTACTGTCAATTTGACATAGTACATCTGTTTTTATCATTGACTTTGGTTGTTTTTGTAGTTTCTGGAAATATTGAATTTTCATTTCCCCCTTAAAATTTCCCCAGGATTTTTAGGCCATCTATCGGCCACTTTCCTTTAGCTCAATAAAGACTTAAGAACAGTGTCTGCCTAATCCCCTACCACCATATAAATAGGCAATAAAGAATTTACAGCGAGGTCAAATCTTATGGGGAAAATATTTAAAAGATCATTAAAGTAATTATTCCCTGGAAGCCAAGGTAATTGTTTTGAAATCAGATTTTTAGAATCGCATAGCTATTGAATGAGCATGAAGTCAAGAGAGTTAAGCGCAAAAAGTATGTCTTTGGCACTACATTTAGCAGCCTTCCAAAGAGATGGTTTAGATTTCATTGTGAAATCATACAAATGAAATGGCATGCGTCATGTGATTGGATTTACAATCGGGCTGAAGATAAAGGTATAAAGTTCTCCTCTGGTTCACCTGACTTGCTCTGAGTTGTTGACCAAGTCAACTTTCTTGATGGCTAGATTTTCTGGTTATGCTCTACTTGTCACCCACTTAAGGATGCCTTAGGCAAGCAAAAAGGAACTCAACCTGATGCACTGGGGCTGCTCAGTAAATGTATAATTCCCTCCCAGGCTGTTATGTATACAAACCTTTCAGATAGCTTATTTGGGTCCTTGTTGGCCAGGCCCTTGGTGACAGCATGGATGGCCCCATGTGGCACTCACCATTGTAAATAGGCTCCCATGCCACAAACGAGAGAAGTCAGGCACCAAAGAACCACTAAGCAGCAACATCTTCAAGCATTTACTATTTCTGTCCAGGGTAAAGACTTAATGGATAAAGAATGTTGAATAAAGTAGGAAATGCAGGAGAGCATGTAAGTGCCAAATTATCAGAAGGATTACTTCCTGGCCAAATGTAAACGTTAATACACAACCCCAGGATATGATAATTTATGTATTTATTTCTAACAAAAACATGACTGAAGACCTAGTGTTGACTGATTAAATTACATTGGAGGGTGTATTTGTTTTCTATTGCTCTCATAACAAACTACCACAAATTCAGTGGCTTAAAACAACACAGACTTACTATGTTACAGTTCAGTCAGTGAATCGAAAGTCTGAGTGAGCTTGACTGATTTCTTTGCTCTGGGTCTTACAAGGTCAAAATCAAGGAATCCTCTAGCCTGGCTCTTACCTGGAGGCTCTTACCTGGCTCTTTTCCAGACTCACTCAGGTTGTTGGCAGAATTCAGTGGCATGCAGTTGTAGAATTGAAGTCCCCATTTTTTTCTGCTGGCTATTAGGGGTCATTCTCAGCTTCCAGAGGCTGCCCATATTCCCTAGTTCGTGTCCTCCTTCATTTTCAAAGCCAGCAGTCTTGGGAGTTCTTTTCACCCTTCAGACCTCTTTGACCTTCTCTTCTGGCTTATCTGCCCTATCTCCAACTAGAAAAGCTTTCTGGTTTTGAGAACTCATTTGATTAGATTGGGCCCACCTGGATAATGAGGACACATTCTCTCCTTAATTACCTCTGGAAATCCCTTTTGCTATTTCACATAATAGTCACAGGCTTCAGGCATTAGGGTATGGACATCTTTGGAGGTCATTCTGCTGACCACAGAAGGTAATTTATAAGGGATAAATCAATCCACTGGATCTGGTTTGTGTGCACCCACATTTTGGCATGTCTGGGAAGAGGCATTCTTCTGGGGAAGAAATTCATTATATGATGTTTCCAATATATGGCTCATCTATAAATCACCTTCCAGTTGAGAACAGAGTTCCATAGCCCTTGTAGTATCTTTCTTCCCCATGAACCTGTCAGAGATCAGGGTTCTTCAATCATGCACAAGACCAAACAGAAAATGTGCTAATTTAGTGGATTTTGTAGTTTTAATCTCTGAAATGCCTCAGCAGTATTATTCAAAATTCGTTATCCCAATCTCTGGCTTTGGTGCCCACACTGATGTAAAATTATCTCCTGGAAATGAATTTTTAAAGTAAAATAGAAGTAGACAGCTCTCCAGGCAGAATTTTTAGCTTACTGTATGACATTGGTGTAAACAGTGCTTTTTGGATTAGATCTTTTGTGCCTAGTGCCTCTTGGACTCAGAGTTACCAAAATCTAATGAAAATTTCTATTATTTAAAGTAGCTTGGGGGCACCTGGGTAGCTCAGTTGCTTAAGCATCTGACTCTTGGTTTCAGCGTAGGTCATGATCTCAGGATCATGGGATCGAGCCCTGCATGGGGCTCTGTACTCAGTGGAGAGTCTGCGTTGAGTCTCTTCCTCTCCCTCTGCCCCTCCCACCATGCTCACGTGCATTCTCTTTCTTTCCCTCTCCCTCTCACAAATAAATAAATCTTTTGAAAAATAAAGCAGTTTAGACAATAGAAATGAGGAATTCATTAGAAGGAAAGTCCCCAAGGACAAAGGTAAAGGAATTTATTCACTGATGCATACTAAGCTTCTAGATAGTCCCTGGCACAGAGTAAGCATTCAGGCAATATTGGTTAAACAAATGAACGAATGAAGGAAAGGAATGCTATTATCATATGCAAATTAATCTAATCTGGACAATATTCTGTGATTTTGTTTTTCTGTGTTGTATAAAAGTTGATGACCTGATGTCAAAATAAATACATATAAGGTGATATCTTTAGCGGAGGCCTCTGTATAGTTTTTAATTTTATTTATTTATCTATTTATTTTATTCAAAATTTTTTTATTATGTTCAGTTAGCCATTAGTTTTTGATGTAGTGTTCAATGATTCATCAGTTGCATATAACACCCAGTGCTTATCACAACATGTGCCCTCCTTAATACCCATCACCTGGCTACCCCATCTACTCCCATCCCCCTCCCCTCTGAAACCCTCAGTTTGTTTACTGGGGTCCATAGTCTCTCATGGTTTGTCTCCCTCTCTGATTTCTCCCCCTTCAGATTTCCTTCCCTTCCCCTAGGGTCCTCCATGCTATTGCTTATGTTCTGCATATGAGTGAAACCATATGATGATTGTCTTTCTCTGCCTGACTTACTTCACTCAGCATATTCCCCTCCAGTTCCATCCATGTTGATGCAAGTGGTGGGTATTCATCCTTTCTGATGGCTCAGTAATATTCCATTGTATATATGACCACAACTTCTTTATCCATTCATCTGTTGAAGGGCATCTCAGCTCCTTCTACAGTCTGGCTATTGTCGACATTGCTGCTATGAATACCACCTTCCACCAGTTAGAATGGCAAAAATTAACAAAACAGGAAACAACAAATATTGGTGAGGATGTGGAGAAAGGGGAACCTTCTTAAGCTGTTGGTGGGAATGCAAGCTGGTACAGCCACTCTGGAAAGCAGTATGTTAAAAATATTTAAACATTTTTTTATTGTTCCTCAGGATGTTAAAAATAGAGCTACCTTATGACCCAGCAATTGCACTACTAGGTATTTATCCCAAAGATATAGATGTAGTGAAAAGAAGGGGCACATGCACCCCAATGTTCATAGCAGCAATGTCCACAATAGCCAAACTGTGGAAGGAGCTGAGATGCCCTTCAACAGATGAATGGATAAACATTTATTTATTTTACGGAGTGAGCGCGTGCGCAGGGGACAGCAGCAGAGAGAGTCTTAGGCAGACTCTGTGCTGAGCACAGAGCTGGACATGGGCTCAATCTCACAATCCTGAGATCACAACCTGAGCCGAAACCAAGAGTCAGAGGCTTAACCAGCTCCATCACCCAGGCACCCCTGTATAGTTTTTTTTAAATCATAGCTTATTATAGATCTGTTATTATAATATGACAAGCTCCACAACTACCTTGTAAACTGAATTATCTCAGTGCATGAATGAAAGAGTGTTTGATCATCCCTGAATTCTGAATTATATGTACTAGCAAGATGAAAGGGAAAGACTCGAAATTGACCCTTACATAATGACAACACTTCACTGGGCTCATTATTTGAAATCTCCATGTTTATAAGACTATTGCTCATATTTGTTCCGTTTCAAAATTTCTATTTGAAAAAATGCATGGAAAAAGGGAATAGAAAGTGATATGCTGAAATATTAATGGAGGCAAGACCATGGATGATTATTTTTGTTTATAATTATAAAGAAATACTAGGAGCATAGGAATACATTTTACTCTTATAATCAGAACACAGTATCATCCACAAAGGAGCAAAGAACTAGTCTTGGGACCTCCCCTGACACCAGTGACAGTTTCCTAATGGCCATTAAAGTGGTACAAGAGGCAAAAAGGAGGATTTCACAGACAACACAGAACTAAGATGCAAACTACAGAAAGAAAGAAATCAAGATTTGATAAGCCAATCAATGTTTCTTAATAGCTTAGTCTTTCATCATGTTTTATGTTAATGTTTATATATTCACAATAATTATAAATTAGATGAAAATAAGTATAAGGCAGAAGGAATTAGTTAATGCTTTTAAGGACTTGTATGTCTTCAGTTCATTGAGTTTGACAGACCACTACAAAATGGGTCAGAAAACATCCACAAGGCAGGTGACTAGGAAAGTTTCCATTCACTATGCTTCCTCCCTTGCATCTGGTAAAGTGGAAAAAATTACCATATATTCTTCTGGGGGAATGTGTACTTCCCTCTGGGGTATTCTGTATGGAAGTGTGAATGAATAGAAAATGATTATCAGAAAATCAAAGATTTTAAAGTTTACAAAATCTATACTTCTCATCAACCCAGATTAAAGTTTGCATCCTTCAAGAGAAAAGACAGTTTGAGAATTTGGACTGACAATCAGTTACATCCTATAACTGAGAGTATGCGACTGCGTTCTATCCAGACTAAATTAACTGAAGCTGAAGGGGAAGGGGAGAGAGGATCACCTCCTTCCAGGGGCTCCTCAGCACCATACAGCTGTTGTATCAACAGGGAGAAGTGTCTTTCTCTGAAAGAGAAATCTCTTTCTTTGGTGGCTCTCAATCACAGCCACCAAAGAAAGAGTGCAATCCACACTTCCTTGCTTGGAACTTCTAAAATAACGAAGTGGGCAGCTTATAGGTGATAATTCATTCTGGTGTTGAACTGTTCTGAAAACTAAGAAAGCCATACAGAAAAAAAACCTTACAAGCCATCCAAAAATACGACCCGTGTACACTTAATTTACATATATGCTTTTTCTCATCATCTTCCAAAAATTTAAAAGGATGTTTACATCTCAGCTTATATATATTATACATATATAATATATATATACCTTCGAACAGAAAAAATATTCTGAAAAAACTGTGAGTATAATTTGATATGGGATACATTTAACAGCTGGAAGGATTTCACACTTAGAGCCCAATTTACAAAACTCTGGGGTTGGCATTGTTTCAACTCTAGTCGTGAAAATCATAGTTTCCCAAAGATCTTTTTTTGTGGATTGGTAAATTATTTGTATATGGAACATACATCATTTCAAAAATTAAGTTATCATAGCTGAACCTGGCTAGGCATAAATGAATAACTTCAGAAGAAATTCCTGAAAGCATTATTCACTCTCACCGAAATCAGACAGCCAGTTTCATTTCTTAGCTATCAAAATTCTTTCTTTGCAAGCAAGCAATCTATGCTTTCACACTGCTATCCTTAATTAGCAGAAGAAACCTGCTGCTTTGTTATGAAAATAAAATATGAACTTCCCATATGGTAAATAGTGACAATAAAGAATAGAAACTGAATTTTGTTCCAATTGTGTGTGTGTGCGTGCGTGTGTGTGTGTGTGTGTGTGGTGTGGTAGTGGGGGTGGGGATGTTGGGGGATGGTTAGAATAACAGTGAGATTAAGATGAAGAGACACTGAGGGACTGAAGTGGGTTTGTTTTAACTTGTAAGAATAAGGAAGGAAAAGAATGGTTGCCCAAGAGACTAATGAAGGGAAGTGAACAAACTCCATGCTGCTGTGGCTAGCTACTATAAGATGATTTAATCTGTCCCAGGTTCCGCACTCCCCAGACACTGGAACAGGATGGATGGTGGGAGAAAGGGGGCACTCACTCTATTCTTTCCCTTATAGGTTCTCCAGGCCAGAGCTTCCTTTTGTGCATCCAGATTTCTCTAGATTCAAGAAAATGGACCAAAGCTTGGGCTCCATTTGCAAATTGTAATCTGATGCAGCTTCTAAGAAAATTTTATAAAATTGCCAGTAATACAACCATCATCATTAGGCATCAAGTTGTGTCAGCCTTGCCTGTACTTGTTGAAGTTTCTCACTTTGAATCTATGAGCCATTCCCTTAAACTATTTGGGATTCCATTTTGAGCCTCACATTATTACAGAAATTTGGCTTGGTGACATTTGTTTTAGCAACTATATTCAAATGCTTTGTTGATGGGAATTTTGAGAATTTTTGTCTTCTGAGAAGTATCCTGATATAATGAAAATGAGAGAAATTTGGGAGTCATACAAAATGTTTATATCCTGGTGCTACAATTTATAAGCTGTGTGACTGAGCAAATTACCACACCTCTCTAAGATCCAACTTACTGATTTACTATGTGTTGTACTAAATTATGGTTAAGACATAGTAATATATATATATATATATGAGATAGCACCTGGAATAATACCTAAAAATAATGAGGGTTCTATAAATTAGTATTTCTGATCCTATGTCATATCAAACGCTGCATCAAGCTTTAAAGTTTTGTAAGAAGTGCCTCTGGAATTAGAAAAGTAAGTTTAGAATTTAACTTTGGCATTGAAAAATTAGGTGTGTATATTAGTGTATATCTCAGTCTAAAAGAAATAAGGCAATGAAACTAAAGCAAACCCATCAAAGTGAATTTTATGTCAATTGTTGATAGTATTGATTTATACAATGAGTAGTTACAAAGAGAAATTTCTCAAAGAAATGCAGATGGGCCCCCTGAAGGCCTGTTGACTGTAGGTTTTTTATGCCTGAAGTCTGGTTCCATTAATAAATTATGTTGACTACCATGAAGAGTATAATTATTTTAAATCCTGAAAACCAGCCCTGAGGTAACGGGTGCAAAGGTGAAAATCTAGAATATTTCAAAATCTTATTTTCTATCACTCTGCCACCCACTTTAAACAGATCTTTGGTCACAGGTCTAATTAAATAAATGGAAATATGTTTTGCCCCTAGTGATGTTCTACTTAATTCCTGGCCGGCCACACTGAGCTGTGCCATGAAAACAGGTCCCACAGCTTATGCTTGCCTCAGAACACACAAGATTACAAAATCTGCTTATCCCTGTTTGGTTTTAACACCTGTGAAAAAAAATACAAGACTGTCATGTGGCATACAAAAGGCTCAGGTATCTCCCTGTTTAGAAGTTGGCAGTCCTGAACAGCAAGAGGAAATAAGGTTGTAATATTAATAAACACCTGCTGGTTCTATTATACTCATTGGCTCCATCCCAGCGAAATAGTTAATCAACTAAACCTAACAAAATAATTATCTAAACCCGAAAGCAGTCTATGTTACCACATGGCTCCGAGTCCACCCTGTAAGAAAATAGGAGAAGCCCACGTACTGTACTGTTCTGCAAAGTAGGAGAGCAGAGTGTATCCCTCAGCAAGGAGCTAAAAATAGCAACAATAATCATAGCATGATCTCCCCCTGCCAGGCACTGTTGTAGGTGGATAGGAGGGACACCACAGTGAATGAGAAAAGAAAGGTCTCTGCTTCCCTGGAGGTCACATTCCAGGGGGAGAGACAGGCGACAAATGATAAGCCTAAGCCTAGTGAGTCCCCACCCTGTTACTCTTGGATCACTCCGCCCATTTCCTTCAGGGCATTTATCAGAGCGATGGTGACACGTGCGGGTGGGGAGAGACGGAAGGGGCACAGCGAGGACCACCACAGGGAGACAGAAGACTCCTGATTGAAAAGGAGACCTTTGAACAAAGATCTGAGGGAGGAGAAGGCACCAGGTTGGATAGACTTGGAGAAGATGGCCTTCTCCCAGATAAACACAGATGCTCAGAGCTGTGCACCAAGGAAGCAGGGCAAGTGATTATCAAACTACTTCTGACCATCTACAGATAATGCTCTTTCCATGACAAAAGGCAGCATCACTTCTTGGAGTAAAGGAAATCCAAACGATGCTATGACATTCATAGTAGATTCTTCTCACTTAGCAAGGTTAGCATTTTTACTAAGCCTTGAATATGTGTGATCACCTCAGAACCCATCCCTTAGGGAGGCTTTGAAGAACCATAGGGATGCTGCTTTAAAAACGTAAAAGGCGTTTTCCACTTTATGTTCCTGGGACTTATTGCAGGTTAGGTGGCATTTCTTGAAATATTTAAGTGCTCAGTATTTAAAGTAGCATGTAATACATAAATCCCATTTCCACACATGATCAAATCTTTGAGAGGAGACAAAACATATCCAATTGTGGGGGAGAAAAAGGACAGGAAAGCACAACTTTGGAAAAATATTACTGACAAATATATTTTACAAATTCCATTTCAAATTAGATAAGATAAGAAGATGAAATAGTTAACACTCACTCATGTTATTAGATATAAGCTGTGTGAAGACAGGTTCTGTAGCCAATTTATGTGTTTCCCAGATTGTATCTGGCACAAAGGACTTCAACAAACATTTCTTTCTTTATTTTTTTTTAAATTTTTTATTTTTATTTTTTGAAGATTTTATTTATTTATTTGACAGAGAGAGAGACAGCGAGAGCAGGAACACAAGAAGGGGGAGTGGGAGAGGGAGAAGCAGGCTTCCCGCGGAGCAGGGAGCCCGATGCGGGGCTCGATCCCAGGACCCTGGGATCATGACCTGAGCCGAGGGCAGACTCTTAACGACTGAGCCACCCAGGCGCCCCAAACATTTCTTTAAAAAGAGTAAAAATGAACGATAGCCAAGCCATTGGCCAGCAAATACATTCTAAGGAAAGAGAAGAGTACAACAGCTCTAGGGTTTCCTGGGTGGCTCAGTGGACTAAGTGCCTGCAGCACAGGTAGTGATCTCACGAGCCCCGAATAAGGCTCCCTGGTCAGTGGGGAGTCTGCTTCTCTCTCTCCCTCTGCCCTTCCTCCCCCCATGTTCTCTCTCTCTCTCTTTCAGATAGGTAAATAAAGTCTTTTAAAAAATAGTTCTATTATGCAAACAAAATGTACACTGAGACATGCATTAATATCAAGTAAAAGAACCACAGAACAATTAAACAGAGGCATTGCTTTCCCTTAGGAGAAAAGATAGCAAACACTAAATGAAAAAGCATGATCAAAATATCTTGTGCATCACATAGTTGGAATATAGGGATATATATATATTCATTAATTTTATTATATAGAATATTTAACACACACCCCACACCCCCTAAAGAACCTTTCCTTTTTATCTCTACTAAGATAGTAGAGTTAAAAATAAGTTTTAAAAATATCACTACTTGCCTACTCAAGGCTTTTAGCCATGAGTAGCCAAGGAGTTAACAGCTATGGAAATAGAAGGAGAGGTTAGAGACCCAAACTACAAACCTGGTTTCTTTTATATTTCCCAGTTGGACTATTAGAACTGAATTAAAGAACTTTGCTGAATTATTCTGTTGGCATAAGTGAGTCTGGCCAGAGGTTCAGAAACAAACACATGGCGGAGGGCACAGGGGAACCTCAGACAGCGGACTGTGGCTTCACTCACACGCACCTACCCCCTTTCACACAGAAACACACAGATGACTCTCTCACTAGTGAAACAAGAGAGCAACCCCTTCAAACTTTTAAAATTAGAAAAGGCGTGTGTGAGCACTCGGAATCAGAAATATTTCAAGAACATTACAAGAATAATTTGTTTATTTCAAAGATTATTTAATGACACCATTATTTACCATTGTATAAATATAATTGGAAACGAAAGACAATCCTAGTCTATTGTAACAACATCACCTGACCCTTCTCTATACTAAACCAAACAGATTCAGACCTGAACTGGTTATCATAGTGATTATTTTAATTCATTTGTAATAATGCCAGTAGTATACAATTTTAACATACAGGAAAATGGTATCAAAGGAGAGTCCTCATCTACTCCAATAACTACCTGAAACACCAGATTTAGAGAATTAAATCAGCGTCCAAAGGATCATCAATTCCATTGCTAATGAAATATGCAGGTATGCATATGTTAGAAAAGTACTAAAAGTTGGAGAAAATAAGAAGGGAGAGTGGTAATAATAAGATATGATAAATAGTGGTGCCTCGGTGACTCAGTTGGTTATTAAGAGTCTGCCCTTGGCTCAGGTCATGATCCCAGAGTCCTGTGATGGAGTTCCGCATTGTGCTCCCTGCTCTGAGGGAAGCCTGCTTCTCCCTTTCCCTCTGCCTGCCACTCCCCCTGCTTGTGTGCTCGCTCTCTCTTTCTGTCAAAATAAATAAATAAAATCTTAAAAAAAAATAGGTGTGATAAATATGTGATCAAACAAGTGATATGTTAACAGAATCTAGGTGGTGAGTACATAGGTGTTCGCTACAAAATTATGTCAACTCTGCTGCATGTTTGAAAATTTTCTTTTTTTTTTTTAAATATTTTATTTATTTATTTGAGAGAGAGAATGAGAGCACAAGAGGGGGAGAGCGGGAGAGGAAGAAGCAGACTCCCCACTGAGCAGGGAGCCCGATGCGGGACTCGATCCCGGGACTCCAGGATCATGACCTGAGCCGAAGGCAGTCGCCTAACCAACTGAGCCACCCAGGTGCCCTGAAAATTTTCTTAATAACAGGGGACAATACAATTTAGGAAAACATTAAGAAGTGCTAACCAAGAAAAATGAGTTAAGAACACAAAGACTTAGAATGGTGGAGGTAATACTGTATAGGAATCATGGTCCACAAGGGAGGCAGTGTAGTGCAGCATCTGAGAGAGTTTTCAAAGTTAAACATTTGCATCAAGAATCCAATCTCAGCTCTATTATTTGCCCGCTGTGTAACTGATATGATTTCTCTGTAAGCCTCTTTTTTTGGCATTAGCAAAATGGAGATGATATTGCCTACTTCATAAAAATATGAACACCAAAAATCTTAGATTATCAGACATCATTCGCAGGTGCCATTACTAACAATTATGAAAACAAGCAAAATACTGCCAGAAGGGGTATAAATAAGTTAGCTGGGTAAATACTGGTCCCTGGAATGAAACATACAATGTTAACAGTATGGTACATTAGTTAAGATATTTGGGGGCACAAAAAATGAAATACTCAAATAAAGGTCAAGTAACATTTTTGTATATCTCACATAACAAAAAGTCAAGAAGTAGATGATTTTGTGGTGGGTTAATTTAACGGCTTAATAAGATCAGAGGACTGGAGGGAAATTTGTTTCCTCTCATGATCCTATGTTGGCTGCAGCAGCCTCAGGCATAACTTCTTCTGAGTATAAAATCCAAAAGCAAGAATATAAAGGAAGTTATTACTTGCACATCTCTATTGTTATCAGGGAGAAAGCGTTTCCCAGAAACCCTATGCTATTTTTATCCCGTGTCTCATTAGTCAGAGATGGATCACATGTGCACCCATAAATATTCACCAACAAAAGAGAATGGATTGCAAGGATTGGCTTTGAACAGTCATAGTTTATCCTTTGGATTTGGACAAGGGACCCATCTTCCTGAGTGCAGTATTGCCTAATATCTGAAAAAAAAAAAAATAAGGGTTGCATTGGTAAGAAAGATGAATAAAATAGCTGTTGAGTTGGCAACCCACAGTTGCATGCTACATATGGAAAAATAATTAGCATGTTAATAAAAACACACAAATTACATGCTGATCACAATAACTATGTGACATAAAATAAGAAGAACTTCTGTGATATGAGAAAGTCTTTTGAACTACTGGGACTATTTCTATAGCAAAGGTTCTACCAAAATATTCCACACTGAAGTTGATTAGATGGTGAATCTGTGTTACATGCACCTTTAATTAAAAAGCATGAACGACCAACAATGAATCATGGAACACTTCATCTAAAACTAATGAGGTAATGTATGGGGATTAACATAAGAATAAAAAAAAAAAGCATGAACGATTTTCAGAAAACAAAAGAGATCAACTTCTTTTTTTTTTTTTTTCCTCTTTTTTTAGAGAGGTGGGAGTGAGGGGCAGAAGGAGAGGGAGAGAGAGAATCCCAAGCACACTCCACATCCAGTGCAGAGCCTGATGCAGGGCTTGATCTCACAACCCTGAAATCATGACCTGAGCCCAAATCAAGAGTTGGATGCTTAACTGATTGAGCCACGCAGGCGCCCCAAGAAAGATCCACTTCTAAGCAACAAGTATTCCTCTATCAGGATGTCTCTGATATGAAAGTGCTTTTGCTTTATATTTGTTTCTTCAAGGTAAATGTTAACATAAATTAATAGATTGGTCCCTATTATAGAATCAAAGCTTATAAGTACCTGTTATGAAAAAGATTTTGATTGCAGTGTTTGCACTTACTAGTTATGAATAGTTACACCAAGAAATTGGGCATAAATTGCACAGTTTATTTCAAGCTTATTCCATAAAGATGTTCCAAATATAGAATGTGATATTTTGGGCTGAGGTTAGTTGATGTAGAAATACAGCTTACTAATACTTAAGGAGGCCATTCAGGGCATTGTTTAAATTGTGTTAACTGAGGGGAAATAGGAGGAAGGTAGTCAAAAGGTATAAATTTCCAGTTATGATAAGTAAGTACGAGGGATAAAAGGTACAGCATAAAGACTATAGTTAATACTGATGTATGATAAACAGGAAAGCTGTTAAAAGAGTAAATCCTAAGAGTTCTCATCTCAAGGAGACTTTTTTTTTTTAATTGTATCTGTATGAGATGCTGGGTGTTAACTAAACCTATTATGGTAGTCACTTCACAACATACGTAAGTCAAATCATCCTGCTGTACACTTTAAACATATACATATCTAGTGATGTGTGTCAATTATTCCTCAATAAATCAGAAAAAATTATTAACTAGAACTAAAATTGAGGTAGGTTGTTCTGTCATTAGATGCTAAGAAGGTGGATAAAGTGGGGCAATGTACGTATGAAGCTTTTGGATAAACAAAGTTTTACACGAATAGGGAACCAGGCAGCCCTTTGGAAAACATGCCCTCGGTCCCCAGCTGATAGTATTTTGTGAGCCTTGTATTCAGGCCAAAAATCTTTGGAAGTCCTTCGGGAGCTACAGTACCAATGTTTCAGCTAATTTAGCATCATTTAAATGGGGCCTTGCTATATATCTTTGGGTCTGGATTTCTTTATTTCCAATTATTTAATGCATTTATTGAAAAACAGTTTTATTTCAAAACTCTTATAAAAAAAGGCCCATGTAATTTTCTTCTCTTATATACTGAAAATACATGTTACTTCTTTGAATTAAATTCACTTCAAATCAACAAATATTTACTGAGTTCTTACCTTTTGTAAACCCTGTGTTAAGTGATCCGGAAGAACAATGAAGTTTAAAACATAACCCTGGACTGCTAGGATTTCCAGTAACTGAGGATTGAGTTATGAGTATCCTCAAAAAATCTTTCTCTGACATGTTCTGTCTGTTGCAAACTCTTTTGGGGGTAATTTGCCTCTGGATTAAACAAAATAAAGAAGGCAGGTAGGGTAAAGGAAGGGCATTGCAGAGAGACTTCTGCTGTCCTTATACATATCTATATTATTTAAAAACCTTATTTAACAATGAACATGGGTTTCTTTGTAATAAAGAACTAAACATTATTTAACATTTTTTGTAAAAGTAATGATAATTAATCTACATTAATAAACATCTCAGAAGTTACGATATGTAAGTTGTAGGAAACCAAAATGGCCCCACTAAGCCCCACCTCCTCATGGTATCCTTACCTTTGTGTATTGCCCTCCCACATTGTACCAGGGTTAATCTATATGGCCGACAGAATATGGCAGAAGGGAATTTTGTCACTTCTGAGATTAGTATGTGAAATACTGAGCTTTCCTTGTCAGGATTCCCTCTCTCTCTATCACCTATCAGTTTTTTATTTCCATCTCTCTCTCTCTCGTTACTTGTTGTGGGGGAAGCCAGCTGTCATATCATGAGGTAGCCCTACGGAGAAATAAAGGTGCACGTGAGGGAGAGATAAGGCCTGCCAGCCACCATAGAGCTCAAAAGCAGATCCTGCAGCCCCAGTTGAATGTGCAGATGATTATGGGCCTCGCCAGCATCGGCTTTGCAATCTCATGGGGAAGCCACCCAAGCCAGAACCATCAGCAAAGCTCAGAAACTGAGAGATAATGGGGCACCTGGGTGGCTCAGTCGTTGAGCGTCTGCCTTTAGCTCGGGTCGTGATCCTGGAGTCCTGGGATTGAGCCCCACATCGGGCTCCCTGCTGGGCGGGAGGCCTGCTTCTCCCTCTCCCACTCCCCCTGCTTGTGTTCCCTCTCTCGCTGTGCGTCTCTCTGTCAAATAAATAAATAAAATCTTTAAAAAAAAAAAAAAGAAACTGAGAGATAATAAATGTTTGTTGTTTTAATCTGCTCAGATTTGAGTAATTTGTCATGTAGTAATAGATATCTAATGCAACGTACGATATCATCCCCTGCCTGATAACCCTTAGCAGAGTCCAGTTCAGTTACTGGAGGGTTTATTCAACAAACAGTTATTGAGCACCTACTATTTCCTAATTAATTTGCTTAGATTTTCTACCTTAAAATGTTGTTCTAAGAAGCCCATTATGAAAGAAAGAAGAAAGAAAGGAGAAAGAAGAAAGAAAGAAAGAAAGAAAGAGAGAGAGAGAGAGAGAGAGAGAAAGAAAGAAAGAAAGAAAGAAAGAAAAAAAAAAAGAAACCCATTATTCCTCAAAGCCAAGGATTTTTAGTGTATATATTTCATCTTAGCTATTAGCATGAGCTTCAAAAATTATTAAAATAAATTATTTTATATCTGAAAATTGTAATTTGCTGTCTTTCAAATAACTTTCTGATTACTGGAGACGTAAGTTTGGGATACTTATTTTAACTTATTTTTATTTGTTATATAAAAACAATTTTATTTGTTATATTTGTTCTAGCTAATATAACAAACTCTCAAATCTCAGTGGCTTAAATCCATCAAATTCTTTCTCACTTGTGTTAGGTCCAAAGTAGATATGCTGGTAAGGCGGAAGCTTTCTTTGTGGTTCCTCATGTATTCTGGATTTTTCCTTTTCATGAGTCCTTGGCTGGCCATTTACATCTTGCCAATAGACCAAAGAAGAAAGACTATAAAGGACCAAGTAGAATGTTTTTATGTACCAGACCTGCAAGTGGGAGACATCACTCCAACCACATTCCATTGGTTGGATCTTTCTTCTCTTCCCAATCCTACAAATCTTTATCAAGTGTGACTCAGAAAATGGACTCTTTCCTGATCTTTAAGGCCAGACTGTTCAGACTTGAAAAACACATTCTTTTATTCGATTGCCTGTTTTAAAAATCAAAAGATTGCTATCAATTTTTTGTCCCTTGTTTTTCTGCAGGTAACAGGCTGAATCTCTTCTTGTTTTGTTGTTGCTGCTGTTTGTTTATTTTTAAATCGAGATAGCTCTCCAAAAGTTGAGATGAACCGGCAGGAACACCAAATTTTGTACAATTTTTAAAAAAATAGATAAGACCAATAAAGTAATAATAATATTTCCTTTGAAATATAATTTTTGGCAAGTTTCTTCTGATTTGTATTTAAAGTACAAATGAACTCCGAATACTTAGTCTGAATAGTATATAAAAAATGAAATAATAAAAAATGAGTAACTTTTCCTCTGGGTAGCCATTTACATATAAAATCAATCACTTCACATATAAATCGAGTTTATGTGAATATCTTTTTTATAAACATGTGATTTACACTGATATTTTAAATCATAGCTGTATTGTTAGTTGTTTCTCATGTATGTGTATTCATATACCTATACCTACTACATTTTTTCATATTGCACACACACTTGCACTGATTCATAGACCATATGTTTCATGTGGTTCCAACATCATTCTGCTGCTCCATGAAGGGCCACTAGAGCAAAGACCATAGGTTATAAAATTTTCATAATTTCTTGGCATGATTATTACTGCTGCCCAAGAGTATATTAAATTAGTCATTCTACTGTAGAAAACCTTCTAAACTTCTTCCCCTTGAAATAAAATATATTTTTTGATGTAAAAGAGGCAGGAAACAATCAAATCTTCCACTTCTGGGCCAATATTGTAATTTCACAGTTTTATTTCAAATATACCATAGCAGAAAGAAAAATTGATAAATCATAAAATAGAAAATTACAGAAAACCATGAATCTTACTTTTTTTTCTAATAAAGATATAATTCAAGTGATTTAGAATGATTCTGGTTTACATGAGAAAGGAAACAAAACAGCCCCCAAATCTGGATAAGCATTTAGCGATAATATGAAAGGTGACCTAATTCGGAATTGTAAAATGACATCCAATGGAATATTTATATTACTACAATGAACAAACATATGGCATTGAAATTTTTGCATTGAAATTCAACGTTTCAAATCACCCTGAAAAATAACCAGGTTAGTTATTCCTTTCACAGTGAAAACTAGGATTCATTAAATCCTGAGCAAATTCCTACTTTGGGAATAATTTATTCTTTTTTTGGCTGTTGTCTTGGAGATTCAGTAATGACTATAATAATCTCTATAATCCAATAGTCTAAGAACCAGATAGAAAAACAGGCAAGAACCTGAAATGCAGTCCTTTCTAGTTTTACGTATTTGCTTAAAGGTCCTACAAGAAGCAAGTTTATGCTTCTTTCATCCACATGAAATGAAGTATAACAACAGCCTGTAAACCCTCCCACCTCCAATACCTAGAAAATCAAGATAAAATAAAACCTTTATTTTAAATACATAGCAGAAATGCACAAAAAGAAATGGGTTTCCCTAAGTGCTAGGAATAAAATAAGAACTGACACCGAGTGGTTAACTCTTAAGCTGTTGTAGCAAGGATTTATAATTCAACATTACAAAATATCCAGAGATATAATCCCCCATGACCAAGATTCAGGAGCTATAACAAACAGAAAAGTTAGACCCCAATAACATGAATAGTAGAAACAGTCTGAAACAGCATACAAAAATAAGTTGGTTTTTTTTTTTAAGATTATATTTATTTAATACAGAGAGAGACAGCGAGAGAGGGAACACAAGCAGGGAGAGTGGGAGAGGGAGAAGCAGGCTTCCCGCTGAGCAGGGAGCCCGATGCTGGGCTCGATCCCAGGACCCCGAGATCATGACCCGAGCCGAAGGCAGATGCTTAACAACTGAGCCACCCAGGGGCCCCCAAAAAAAGTATTTTTTAAAATGATTAAAAGAGGGGCGCCTGGGTGGCTCAGTCAGTTAAGTGGCTGCCTTCAACTCAGGTCATGATCCTGGGGTCCTGGGATTGAGTCCCGCGTCAGGCTCCCTGCTCACTGGGGAGCCTGTTTCTCCCTCTACCTCTGCCTGCCACTCTGCTTACCTGTGCTCTCTATCTCTCTGTCAAATAAATAAATAAAATTTAAAAAATAAAAATAAAAATGATTAAAAGTATAAAAGGGAGAGTTGAGATTATACAGAAACCAAAGACATCATGAAAGAAACCTTGGCAGACTTGAAAAAGGATCAAATAATAGACACTGATAAAATAAAATTTGATAAACTGGAAGATAGATATGTTTCTTTTAAAAAAGAGATAATAGGGGTGCCTGGGTGGCTCAGTCGTTAAGCGTCTGCCTTCGGCTCAGGTCATGATCCCAGGGTCCTGGGATCAAGCCCCACTTCAGGCTTCCTGCTCCGCAGGAAGCTTGCTTCTCCTTCTCCCACTCCCCCTCCTTGTGTTCCCTCTCTCACTGTGTCTCTCTCTGTCAAATAAATAAATAATAGGAAAAAAAAAGAAAAAAGAAAAAAATAATATATTGGCCCAAAGATAACAGAAATAAGGATTAAGAGTTGGAAAATGTGAATGAGATGAAGAAATACGGAGCAGAGAATTGAAAGATACACGTCTGTAAGTTTGAGATGAAGAGAAAAAAAGATAATAAGAGGAAGACAATATTTAAATATTTAATTCCTGACTATTTTCCTAAATTGATGAAGACTTGAGTCCTCACATTGAAGAAATCTGAGTTCCAAGCATGATAAATAAAAATAACTCATACTTAAACAAATAGTACCAAAATTACAGAATATCACTGATAAAGAAAATATCTTTTTAAAAATATTTATTTTATTTTATTTTAGAGGGAGAGAAAGAATGGGGTAAGTGGCAGAGGGAGAGGGAGAATCTTAAGCAGGCTCCACACCCAGTGTGGGACGATGAGGGGCTCTATCTCACGACCTGAGATCAGGACCTGAGCCAAAATCAAGAATTGGACGCTTAAGCGACTGAGCCACCCACATAACCCTGGCTGTATATTTTAAAATTATTAATTTGGGACTGTAAAAATAAGGTGGAACTAAAATATTGGATAACTGTTATATACAGGAGGCACACTGACATTAATTCTCCAAGGATCCCTTCCTGGCTAAGAGAAAAGTTAGAATTTCTGAAAAACTCAGATTGTGTTAAGAGCAACATACATGTTAAATTTCAAGATTGATCTTTAATAAAGTAGAAAGAGGCTATAAAGTTTCCAAACTATAACTGGGAGAAAAAAAGGAATAAAGAAACTTGATCGATGTAAGAGAGGCAGACAAGGAAAAAAAGAGTAAAATAGGTTGAATAAAATAAAATTTTCTATGGTTCCTTATTTCCAAGAATTAGATTCAAAATTCTTATCATGGAATAAGAATATATATATGAGACTATTAACATTATTTTTTCAAGATATTATCCAAGTGGAAAAGAACCAATCTATATTCCTATATTTTATTTAAAATAATTTAGCTAAGATTAAATTATAAACTTGGACAGTATTCAATAAATAATGTTATTAGCACCAAACCATCTAAAAATTAAGATGGATATGGCTCTCAGAGAATTAGATAATGTTTTGTGAAGTGGTTTGTTGACCTCTTTTCTAACAGAGAATATCTGGCATGATTAAACTAGCACAAAAGGTTTTTGGAATGTCCAGTTGTACTTGAACAGATGTGGTGGCTGAATAAAATAGTTCCTTCTGATGTGGTTTCTACTTCCATCTTCTGCCCAAGGTTGCTAACCATGATGAGTCATCATTTTATATATTTAATAATATAAGAAAATTTAAAAAAAAATAAAAGAAAGATATCTGGTGTTATGTTCTACAGTGGCTCTAGTCCATTTAGGTACCCCCATAGCATTGGTTCTGGTCAAATTGTGATGCTTGTGTTTTGGTCCCTCTCATCTTGACATCCCATACCCAATCGCTTGTGGGCTCATTAAGCCCCTTCCTTCAGCTGTCTGGAGTGTGACCTAATTCTGCCCTGCCAAGCCAATGCTATAAATGACAAAATTTTCCAGTGGCCATCTTATAATAAATGTACCTGCCTTGTGTTGTGTTCCATATAAGGCTTTCTCTTTTCAGCTTTCCAATGTAATAGCAATAATATCATCTAAAGTGTGATCCTCTTCTACTTAGGTAACATGTGAATTTCAATTGTAGCTTTATCATGGAATCTAAGACTTGTGTTCAAGGTCAAAGTAGATCTGTAACCAGCTGTGAGACTTATGGGAAACCAATAACCTTATTGAGCCTTAGTTTCTTCACTTGTAACATGGGAAAATAGTGCCTGAGCTGCCCACCTCAAATGATTATTGTCACACTAAATGAAATAAAATACGTCAAAGTAATTTAAATTGTGTAAACCTCTATAATTTACTATTTAAAAAATCTTATTCAAATGATTGATTTTGCTAAAGCCAATTTTGAATATGGTAACTGCTTGGACTCTGAATATTTTAAAGTGGGTGTTCCATTTGAAATACATAAGTAGACAGTTATCCACACTTTCTTCCAATGTTTTGAAAGTCATCCTGAAATTAACTCTCATTGAGAAATCCAATTACCTCCAAATAATAGACACATTGATGTACTTCCTGACTTCTAATCACCCAGGTTCAAGAAAGCCAAAACATGGCAAATAAAAACTGGTCATCTAGAGAAAATGGGAAGTTTTGCCACACTCATCTATTCTGTTCAACAACTAGTGATACAACTGACTTAATGACATGATAATTGAAAACTTAAAAGTCTTTTTATTAGCTATTCTGCAAGTCTAGCAAGTGAGCCAATTGAAGTAAATGTCAAAAATTTGGGTCTAATGTAAGAAATATTCCCTCTTTAAAAAAGGAATGATTCCCACTAATTAATGGTAATACACTGTAAAGTCAATAACAGGGGGACCTGGGTGGCTCAGTTGGTTAAGTATCCTACTCTGATCTCAGCTCAGGTCTTGATCTCAGGGTCATGAGTTCAAGCCCTGCATTAGGCTTAAAAAAATAAAATAAAATAAAAGTAAAGTCAATAACAGATTCCTTTAATGCAAGTGATATTACTTAACCAAAAACTGTTATCAGTGTAACTCAAAATGTATGTAAGTAGAATCAATAAGTCTAGTAACTGGTTGGAAAAAATAGCAGGTCAGTCTCAGAATAAGACTACACACACACATATTTCTATTTTCTATTATTTTTTTCCCAAATAATAGTAGATAAAATATAAGTGATCTTTACACACATTTTAAAAATATTTTTAAATGGGTAATAGAAGAGAAAGATGTCAACATCCCCAATTAGACTTGGTCAACATAATCCAGAGAAGGGGAAGCAGTGTGACATTTTGTTGGTAGTGAACAAGTAAGAAAAAATACTTCTCTGTGTGTGCCCTCCCTTAATATGAAATCATTGTGTATTCTGCGGGTCAATCAATGAAACCTACTCTGCAAGTCCTAACTTTAGACACCATGAAAGTACAAAAAGGGATAGAGCTTCAAAGTGTTTTAGATGATAGTTTTATTTATTATAAATTAAATGCAATTGTTTTCTGACCACCTCGTGTGGCCCAAGGGCAGTTCTCAGGACAGAGAAATAGTCTTACATCCATCTGCCACTATTCTGTAAAAAAAAAAAAAAAAAAATCCAGTCATCGTATTTCTCTAAGTTTTTATAATGCACTTAGCTAGTCCACTGGTGGTCCTTTCCATAAAATACTTTTGAAAATAAATATTTCAAAATGTCAGAGGAAAAGCAAAATGCCCTTTTAACCGATGAAAAGTCTCAACTTTGAAATGTATCTTCATTACATGGAAGACAAATCTTTGAAGGTACGCCTGTGTAATAAAACACTGTACCAACATTGCAGGTAAGCATCGACATCAGGGTGACTTATTGGAGGAACACCGGTGTTTAGTGGAATACCAGTGGTCTCAGGCACTTAGAATTTTAAAAGCAGAAAATTAATTGCCATTGATCCTTCGATTGAGATTTATGAACACAATGCAGTGCGAGAGTGGAGTCGGTTTTGTTGGTTTAACCTGAGCCTGTGATATTTTCACCCAAAGCCGCTGCATCGGCATTCACGTCGTACCTTCCACCTTCCCATTTGGAAACACAGCACACATTTCGGAGTCAGATTTTTCTAGTTGTTTTCTAAAAAGGTTTATGATCACAGCTGCAGTAGTTATGGGTTGGTTTATAGTACATTGCCCATAGATGGGCCCATATGTCCAACAGAGATTGTTTGATATCATACCTTCCACAGACACGGGGCCGTTCTTGCGGTGTGCCTATAAACCTGCCGTTAAATGGACCAGCTGTACTCATAAACTTACATTAGCAGCCTCAATGCACCCGCCTTACAAAAGTCATTGGCAATAAATCTATGTTCAGTCTATATATGCACTTTTAAGTATTTTTTTACACTTCTGAAAAGAAAATATAAAATATATCCAAGTCTTCTGTGATCCCGACTGAAATAAGAGCTGATTTCTTTGGGGTGTATAAACAATGTCTTTAAAGACCTCACTTTCCATTTCTTTGCAAGATGTCCATCCTTCTTGACAGCCTTGAATTCCTCAGCTTACAAAGAAAAAAAAAAAAAGCAAATGATCAATTTGGGGGCCTTTTTTTTCACCTGAAATCTTTTGATAAGAAATTTGAGGGCTTGGGCATGATTCACTCTATGGTCACTATTTCATGCGTTCAGTGTGGCAGCTCACTGGGGAACCAGGAGTGAGCAAGTGTAAACACAATGACCCACACTGATTCAGCTGTGAGCGTGTGCATCTTCAGTGTGGTCACCCGGGACCACAGCACTTGCACGGGATGGACCTCCTCCACTCTCTTTGTTTGCCATCAAAGACCCAGTGGTGATTACCTAGGCCTCTGCAGGAAGGACATCGTTAGAAGAAGCTCCTTTTCCATCTGAACTAGAGTTCTGGTTCATTCTGTTCATCAACTTTGTTTTACAGCATTGTACTTCTCATGAAACTTTTTATTAATTGTTTTAGCTCTTTTTCTTGGGCATTTGTTATGGTTTTATATTAGGGGAAAAAAACCTTGTATTTGAAATTGTAGGTAGAAATTCAGGTCTACAACTTATTGAAGTGTTTTGGGGCAGACTATTGGATCTCTGAGTTTCCTCTTCTACAAAATGGATAAAAAACTCTACATGTGAAATAGTGCTAAATAAACATTTGCGGAAGCTCAAATCTATGCTTCTGCTCCCACTCAGTCACAGTATCATTTCAATTTTTTTACCTAATTCCAGAAACTATCGTTTTTCCCCCTACTGTCTCCTACTCTAGATGAGGAGAACAGTAAATGCTTCCAGTCTGGACTATTGCAACAGCATCCTCATCTAGTAATCCACTTTCCAGTTTTTCCCCTTTTTAGAACGTCTTTCTAGGAGATTCTCACGATCTATTCTTTATCTTGCTCAAAACACTTTAATTCTAAATGTATGCATATATTTAAAGTTTTTTCTTAAATTACAAGACATTTCTGCCAATTTTAATGAGTCAAAGATACATTTTTTTTAAAAAAGTTTGGAAAGAGTTTTAAGTTACTTTGAGGATATACACCGGCTTTCCAACTAAAGCAAATTTTAAAAAGCCTTCTAAAAGTTTCCTTTGCCTGAAAATTCTCATCTTGAAATGGCTGTGCTTTTGAGAAATTAACAAAAGCAAGTTTTCAGTCACTTTTGCAAATATAACCAATAACAATTTATTTTAGATAGTGTAAGTGATCCTTGGATAGATATATTAGACATTGTATTACTAATCTAATACTGGGACAACCCAGTGGTGACAAAATTGGGAATGGTGATGGAGGAAGTAGTTACAATAGCTCTTAATAAAGTCTCCTTGGGTAACAATTATTCTGAAGTAGGCTAGGTTCTCTCTCTCTGTCTGTCTCTCTCTCTGTCCCTCTCCCCGCCCCCTCACTTTTTTAAGTAGTAAGAAAAGAGGAATTTATATGTCCACCTCAATTTTGGGGTGCAGGAGGATAGGCAGTCAGAAATTCTTTTCCCTTCCTTCTCTGGCTCAGCACAAAGTATTTCAGATGACCTTGCAAAAGCATTCAACATTATTGGGCCACTCCTTTCTTGTAATACCATTTTCCTTGGTCTTCAGATATACTACTATCCTGCCTTCTGTCACTTCTCTGTTTCCTGAAGAAGTACATTTTCTTTTATTTGGCCTTTAAATGATGTCTTTGCTCAGTGTTCAGTCGTTGGCCTTTTGCTCTTCTCATTTTATATCTTTCCCTAATTAATCTCATTTATACTCATATCCTTAGTCACTACCTAAACTCAGATGACCCACAAATTTATCTCTGTAGCTGAGACCTTTTCTTGAGCTACACGTGTATATACCCAACAGCTGATTTCACAGTCTCCAGCCAGTCTCAAATGTATTGCAAATTCACTATATTGAAAACCAAAATCATGATCTTCCCTTCCAAACCGTGACTGTTTCCTTTCATAGTGAATGGAACTAACATCTATCAAGTTATGTAAACCAAGAACCTGAATTCATCCTTGAAACTTACCTTTCCTTCAACAATCTCCTTGCCACATCTAATCCATCACCATATTATGCTAATTTAGCTCCTAAATAAGCTCTGAAATCAATTCCTTTTTCTTTATCTTTATTACCAACTCTATAGTCCAAGCAACCATCATCTCTTGGCTGGCCTACAAAATGTCTTCTTTCTGGTCTACTCAAGTTCACTTGGCCCCGTCCTGTCCAACTCCACATCTATCCAGATACTCTCTTCCATTCCACCCTCTCCTTTACAACTCCCCAGTTACAACTCTTCATTGGCTTGCCATTGCTCTCAGAATGAAGACCAAATAGTCGATATGGTTTATAACACCCAGAATAGTCTCATGCCTACATGCTTTCTCAGCTCCATCTTGTTTGTACTATTATCCTTTTTGCTCTCTCAGCTTAAGCTTTGCTGGCCATCATTAGTCCTTCTTAATCATCATTTCTCCCTCTTTCTCCAAATCCTTTGGATCTTGAGTATTCTTTATTTTCCAATTTACAGAGTTTAAGCCTATTTACCTTTCAGAGATTGGGATCTTAATCCCCGAACTAGATCAAATCTACCTATTGTAAGCTCTGTAGTAGAATGTATATCTTCTTTCTGGTACTATTAGAATTTCAAATTTACATTTATTTTGTGGCATTTTTATTGCTCTCTTTTGAATAGGCTTTAAACTTCCTGAGGACATTGACCAATTTTACTCAATGTGTAGCACAGCATGAGTGGTCAGTGGTATTTGTTGCAAGAATTACTTGATAAATAAACATGTCTCATGGTAGATCCACCTTTTCAAAGTGGCCACAATGACAGTGTTCTCTCTGCAAGACACTATGTAATGAGGAAGGGGAAACATGGACGGTGGAGTCAAACAATTGTGGGTATGAAATTTCCTTTCCTTCCTACCACTTTGAAGCATATCAACTGGAGTCCTCCCTAATCATCAATTTTCTCCTCATCAAAAATAGTGCTGGGGCGCCTGGGATGCTCAGTCGGGTGAGCATCCAACTCTTGATTTTGGCTCAAGTCCTGATGTCAGGGTCCTGGGATCAAACCCCATGTCCTTGTCTGGGTCTCTGCCCAGCGGGGAGCCTGCTTCTCCCTCTCCCTCTGCCCCTCCCCCTGCTTGTGCTCTTTCTCTAGCTCTCTCTCTCTCTCAAATAAATTAATGAAATCTTTTTTAAAAATAGTGCTAATGATGTCTTCTTTCAGGGCTGTTATGAGGTAAGGGACATGGAGTAAGCACTTTTTGGATAAATAATTTAACTAATATTTATGCAAATGACAGCAATTTTTAAGCACCTACTGTGTCAAGGATCATCATCATCACCATTTTTGCTCCTCAGTGTGGGGGATACTTATTCATTGAAATCCATATCAGCTGTGTCACTTGTTGACATTCAGTGCTGTCTTGTAGTTAATCTTTTCTGAGTGTGCATGTTTTGTTTCCTCAAGAAGATTAGGGAGAAGGTATAATGAGCTAAAATTGTTTTTCTTTTAAATGAGTTTCGGAAGGGAAAAATGAGGGGGGAAAATCAGAGGGGGAGAAGAACCATGAGAGACTATGGGCTCTGAGAAGCAA
Organism: Mirounga leonina; assembly: GCF_011800145.1. Taxonomy (NCBI): domain Eukaryota; kingdom Metazoa; phylum Chordata; class Mammalia; order Carnivora; family Phocidae; genus Mirounga; species Mirounga leonina. The sequence continues at coordinate 85,533,957 of NW_023270807.1, read as the reverse complement.
ACTGAGGGTTCTAGAGGGAAGGGGGGTGGGGGGGATGGGTTAGCCCGGTGATGGGTATTAAAGAGGGCACGAATTGAATGGAGCACTGGGTGTTATACGCAAACAATGAATCATGGAACACTACATCAAAAACTAATGATGTAATGTATGGTAATTAACATAACATAATAAAATAAAATAAAAATAAAGCGAATTATATGTATCAGGAAAAAAATATGTGACTTTCACTTCTTATTATTAAATATTTCACATAATAAATGGCAGTAAACATATGTTGGTTGATTTATTTAATAACTTAAAATACCAATTGCACAGCTAATCCCCAGGAAGGAATACTTAAAAAACAAACAAACAAAAAGGTCCATAATCTTCGCTCTTAGAGAATTTTTAAAAATCAAACCATAGGGAGTAAATAAATACCAGCTCACATGAGAATTGCTTTAAAGTATAAATATTACAGTGTATGTCAAGAACTTTGTCATCATAATAGAATTTTAACATATGAAATGTAAACTTAGAACAAATTAGTAGTTGCCCATAAACACCTTTAAAAAATTTATGGCTCTAGCTCTTTTCCGTGTCCAAACCAGCTTTTAGGAGACACTCTGAAAATTAGAAACATTTCCTCAAATATCCTTTATGTGTTTTGTGGGAAGCATAATGGTAGTGAATATGGAAAATATTCTATTTTATTTTGAAAGAAATCCTCAACGGAATTATTCCATGCCAGGGTTAAACTGCAAGTTTGTACTCAATATTCTTAGCTATAATTTAAATGCAAAAAGTTAGGATGACTAACAAAACTCAGCATTTAAAAAACAAACTAAGGCCTTAATTCAATTTAAAATATCTGTAAATGTTGCTTATCTTCCCTGGATTGAAGTAAAATGCAGACCTTAATCTTTGGCTCAAAGAAATGGTCTTGCTAAGGATTCAACATTCTGGGCTATGAATTCATGAAATAAAACTTGCATTTTTCCATACTTATAACATTTACTCTTAAAAGTGAGTTATATAAAAAAAAAAGTGAGTTATAAAATTATAGCAGTAGTGCCAGTTCATGAGAGAAATTCAGAAACATTTTAAAGGCATAAAGAAGGAAAGAAATCAACTCCATTTGATGGGTTTGTGTTACAAAAAAGTGGGGGTGTCTAAATTCAACACTAAGGGCAAATCAGACAGGCTGGAGTCTTTGGGATTCACCTCAGCTTATCTGCAAGAAGCCTAAGAGAAAATCCCGGCAAAGTGACCCTAACCTCTAAATAAGACTTGGTCCTTGAAAGGGATTTGCTATTCCAGATTCTGAGTGCCATATGGGTTCCAGTGCCAGGCTTTATCTCTTGGACCAGTTCTTTATTAAAATCATACCTTTGTCCATCAAAGAGCTGGAGAATCCATGAAAAGCTGTTCCAATAAAACTTAGTAAGCCCCTGGGGAATAAAAAGAATAAAAAGGATAGTGCAAATATTCCTCCAACAGGAGGTATCACATAAGGGAAACAAGTCATATCCCCTTTTCATCCAAGAAGCTCCAAGGAGATATCTGGTATCTGGAGGTTCTCAGTGTCTCAGGTGGGGTGGGAGAAAATGATCTCCAGCAAATGCTGAGTGAGTTAAAGGCAGCTCTGCGCGGGCTGACCAAGGGCAATAGCAGAAGGGGAGGTAAGTTCTAGAACAAACATGCAAGTGCAAGAAAGATAGTCCCTGGAATGTGAATTTGATTGGCAAGAAATGATGTTTTATTTTAATTAGCACATCTTTGATTTCTAAGAAATTTAAAAAATGATTTAGAGTTTGTTGGTCATCTAGCTCTTGTGACTTGCCTATTTGTGTCTCTTTGTCTGCTGTAATGTTCATTCTTTTCACTTAAAAGGAAGCCTTTATAAATCTGAAGATTTAACAATCTCTCCATGATATGTTGCATGAATTTTTTATACTTTTTAGTTTGCTCTTTGATTTTTATTTATGATACTTTTGACCCAAATCTATATATATTTTCTTTTGTTTCCAGCCTTTGCACTTCAAGATCAGCTGGACATTCATCTTTGTTACTATATTTAGCTCTATAAACCACATGAATAAAATTTTTAATAGCTAACTCATTTTTGCATTTTTAAAACAATTACCTTATTATCATTATTTGCATAATCCATTATTTCCTCACTGATTTGAAATTCCATTTTGATCATATTCATTTCACTTACATGTATTTATCATCTCTTTATGTTTCCAATGATCTGTAAATTCAAATGGCTATACCACACTGCTCTAAGTAGTAAGATTTATAATTTAATTTAATATCTGATAATGTAAGTATGCCTCATTACTCTTCTTTTAAAAAAATATCTTGCCTACTTTCTTCTATGTATTTATTCAGATGAATTTTAGAATTAGTGATCAAATTTCTAAGTAAGAACTTGTGGACTTTGGATTTGGATTTCATTAAATGTATATACATCAATATGTGGGAGAAGTGACAACTTCACACTGTTGAGAATTCCCATCCTAAAACAAAGTAGATATCTCCATTTATGGTTTTATAATTTTCTTGCTCAATAAAGCTTTGTAGCTTTGTTTTCATTTGTTTCTGCATTTTTCTTATATGTTTATTCCAAATTAGTACATATTTTTGTATATTTCATATCTCTTGAGATATGAAATGTTTATTACATTTTGCTAAATGATCTTTTTGCTCACATAGAAAATTAATTTCCCTATATTTATTTTAACATACATTTCTTGAAGAATATCTCCTTATATACCGTATCTTCTTCAAATGCTTTACAGTTGATGACATTTTAAGTTTTAGGTAAAGAGAAACACCCACAGACTTTAGCATCAAAGATAGCAGGTTGCATCTTGGCTCGAATGTTTCCTCACTATGTAAAATTAGAAAGTTATATATTCTCTGAACCTCAGTATCCTCATCTACAAAAGGGAATTGATTTTTCCCTTGGAATGGTCACTGTGAGACAAAGTTAAAGAACTCTTCTAAAGCATAGAGCTCAAATATAATATACTGTAGGAATGGAAGAAAAATATTAATTCCTTCCTTCTCATCCTGTTCTCAGAAAATATGACTTGGGCATTTCAACTTTTAGATATATACGAACTGAAAAAAATAATTATATGTAAACACATACACATATAAATAATGTGTATCTGTATTATTTACTTTGATCAATTTTCTCCTGGTCCAATTAGTTGGTGGCAAAATGAACATCTATGTATGTATGTGAGTATACATTTTATAATCAATAGTATTGCCTTTGGGCGGGGAGGAGCGGAGGGAGAGGAAAAGAATCCTCAAGGAGACTGCCTGCTGAGCATGGAGCATAATGGGGCTCGATCCCAGGGCCCTAAGATCATGACCTGAACCAAAATCAAGAGTCCGAGGCTTAACCGACTGAGCCACCCAGGCGCCCCTCAATAGTATTACTTTATAGATGAAATACCAGTGACTATAATTTCAAAGTTAATGCATCAAGTCACAGGATTGTTCTATAGAACCACAGCCTATCACGTCTGCGAGACTGGTGGGCAGCCAGCCACTAAGGACCATCAGCAGTCATGGGCTTCACTCATTAATGGCCTAAATACTCACTGAGTGAGCACCAACTACCAGGCACAGTGCTGGGCACTGAGGATGTGAAAGGTGACAATCTCTGCCCACTGAACGGTGTGGCATTCCCAACTCAAGCAAGTAATCATCTGGTTGACTGTTATAAAGCTGTAGTTTCCTCATCTGGATCTTCAGATAAGGTGTCTGATGACCCATTTCTTCCCCCTGAGCAGCTTCTCTTATGGATCTGATTTTCCCGTCATTACCTGCTTCCTAAATGTTTCTCAGCCTGAGTAGAATGAAGCAAATTATTGAGCATTCCATTTTTGTTTCTGAAGTGACTGCCCAAATCTTTATTTCATTTTCTGTTGATGCCTCAGAAGCTGACCTAGGATAAATGGAAGCTACCGACAGCTGTCAGCTGCATGGTCGGGTCAAAGGTGCTGGCTGAGCTTGCAAATTCTGACGCCTTGCCCACAGTGAAGGTATTTGCCTTAGAGGGAAAGGGTGCCTCGTGCATACCTCACCCCACAGTGCTGCTGAATGCGCCAATTTGGGGAAAAGAAGTACAGAGGAAGATGTTTCCTTCACGCCCTCCAAATACATAAAACTACCCGCACCTCCACGGCCACCCTGCTCTTCGCTTCCAGCACAGCCTCATGCATTAATAACAGCAGAGAAGCAAGTTTCTGTTTCCTCCGAGTTCTGGGAAGTGGCGTGACAGCTGGTTGCCATGAGCAGCGCACATATTCCAACCCTGCGAAGAACAAAACTCCCTACAACACTCTTTTATCCATGAAGCTAAAAGGGTTGGATGACACTCTTTTGGTTTCAATCCATTTACCTAATTTCCTCCCATTAAGTTCCTGGTCAACGAAAGGTGGTTCTTACTTAGAAAAAACATTTACCTTTGATCAAACATAATTTAAATGCTGAATTTGTGATTTAAACAAAAAGAGAGAGAGAAAGTTTAGGATCTAGGAAAAAAATCTATTGACCACATCGTTTGACAAATGGGGTCAAGCCTGAATTTGGGGAGGAATCATTGTCGTATCCGTGTGAAAGAAATAGCCTGGAAAGAATGGTCTTTTTCTCTTGAAAGATGCACCCTCTGACCTACATTGTGGCATAGAGCGAAGAGCTCAGTAACTATAAATGGCACCGATGACTCTCACCCCTGGTTTCACCCTGGGTTTTTCTAAATGCTTATGTAGTGTACAAATTATCCGCTGAAGTGTAGCCAAGGGTGCCAAGTGAACAGTGCAGAAGACGTCAGAAGGGAGTGAAACTTGGAAATGGAATGGCAGCCTTTAAATAGCCCAGCTGCGCACATTGTGACGTGACGTCAGCGGCTCTCCAGTCATTACTGATAGGCTACGAGGAAGAACCCGTGGAAGGGTTTAATCCAGAGCGAGTATTAGTTTATTCAATTATCACTATATTGCCACTAGGATAGTTACTATACTATTATTTAAGATTTAGTTATCTCCCCTTTTTTAGTTCACTTTCTGTCTTCCTTTCTTCCTGAAAATGGTAAAAAAATTCAGGCCCTAAATGATTTGCCATTTAATCAGTTTTGAGCTCTATAATCATTAAGTTAGGCACAATTGTGAAACTTCTCATGGAAAAAAGGACACAATTAAAGATTTTGAGTTTTAAGAGAAGATATCATAAGCCAATTTTAATAGCATTTTTGCTAATAAAATTTTGAGGCATTGGATGACTTAAGATCCATTCATATGAAAGAATGTGCGTGTAACTATGGAAAAGGATTTAACATTTATTAGCTTCCTAATATGTGTCAAGCAGTAGGCTAAGCATTTTACATATGTTTTCTCATTTACTCTTTTTAACAGCCTGAAGAAATACACATTATTGTCCTTAATCTACAGGGCAGGAAACTGGAGACTCACAAAGATTAAGTAAAGTATTCAAGTTTAGAGAGAAACTGCTTTTAAGCGGCAGAACTTGGGTTAAAGTTCTGCTCCTTTGGATTAAAATCGATGTCTGCTAAACCCAGACCTCCTTCTCTTTATATTGCACCCCACAGGTTTTCCCATTCAATGAAAAATTGAAAAGGTAAAAATGACAATTTAAAAATATTCCCCTCGGTAACAAACAAAAAAACTAATAAAATCATCATAATTAAGTAATATTGACATCTGTTTACAAAACTATTTTCATGCAATACTGAAAACTTTTATCTTTTAATAGTAAATTATCTGAATGGGAAATTCGTCTCCATTATCATTAAAACATAGTTTAAATGACATTAATAGTTCTAGCAAAGTTAAATTTATATTAGGCTCAGAGCATAAATACAAAATGCATGCAGATTTGCCGCATTAAGTGTAGAATATACCTTCCTTTGATTTATTTTTTAATTCTTAGTGATCAAGAGGAAACAAAATAAAAGTTCTTTCCTCTATCCTCTGTCAACTTAGTCACTCAAAGTTGATTTAAGATCTCCAACTTCCAAGTATGTTTTGTGCTGTTGGTTATGTCTATATTTAGAAAGGAATACAAAACCATAGTAAGATCATTTTAGATATTTGTTAATGTGTGAATGGTGGAAACACTGGTAAAATCTGGTGAAGGTGGGCCTGGGGAGAGTGGGGAATCAGAGTATCTAAACCTCTCCTCCCTTTCTTCACTTATGATTGGCGGTGTTAATGTTTCTTCTCAAGAGGGAAATGCTTCCAGCTAGGCACACAGATTCCCCCGCCCCCACCCCTTGATAAGCCACAGCCTGAGCACAGTTGGAAATGGCCCCTTTAAAAACACAAACCCATCAGAAAGCCCCACCAGAGAATATCTTCGTGCCAACCAATGGTGTTCAGCCCTCTGATAAGTCAGAAATTGAGAACCAATGTTTACTTTTCCTTCTGTCATGGCAATGAGCCTGGAGTAATAGGGAAAGCAAAATTTCCTGAATGCAATTCTCCTTCAATTTATTCTCTGGGGCTATTTCCAAGAAATGTGCTTCTATGGAAAGTTCTTCATGGATGTGCTGTCCAATACGGCAGTCACAAGCCACACATGGGTACTGACCACTTGAAACATGGCTAGTGCTACAGAGAAACTGAATTTTTTATTTTACTTAATTTAAATGAATTTAAATTTTGAGACAAAAAGCAGTATAAAACATATTTTTACTAAACACAACTGTATTGCTTTGGTAAATATTACATTTCACTTCACCTGTTGCATCATGTAAGGTATTATTTAAGTTCAATTTTAGTTTTTACTTTTTTAATGTAGCTACTAGGAAATTTTAAATTACATTTATGGCTGACATATTTCTATTGGACAACACTGTTTTAGAGGAAGTAGGGCAAGGATGCTCCTGTCAGACTGCATGGGATCAAAGTCTACACCTCCACCTCCTATCTGCTCGGCCATGGGCAATTTACTTAGCTTCTCCATGCATTGGTTTTCTCATCTCTAAAATGGGCATGATAATACAAGTACTTACTTCATAGGGTTATAAGGATTAAATACGTGCAGGTTTCTCAAGTGATTAAAACAGTGCCCGGCATAAGGTAAACATTGTATATGCCCTTGTAAACTAAAAATAAAAGCAAATGATTCCTCTCTGGAAGAGGTAGATCAACATTCTTCCAACGGAGGCTAAATGAGAGTAAATTGATTACAATTGTTCTAATGCCCTAAACTGAGCATCTGTAATAGATGAGAGATTAGAATATCTAGAATTTTTTTTATTAAGTCCCACAAAAAGGATGCTCAACAATAGAAACAGAGGTGAACCAAAACATACTTCCTTACAAAAGCTTAGTTACCTTAAAATATATTTTAAAATACTTTGTGAAAGGCAAACGAAGACCCCAAAATATTGTTGTTATTCCTGTAATATGTTCCTCTCTCTTCCAGGACTGTTGGAACTGTCAGAGCACAGAATAATTCTTCTCGGGTATCACTTGCTGTGGGTGACAATCAGCCACAGTCATTTAAGAGATTTCAATGTTTGTTTGTGTCTATTTTATTGTAATAAGTGTGTCACTTAGACACATAATTAAACTATCTGGAAAATAATCACTAAAATATACATAAAGTCTCATAGAAATAAAGTATAAATAAAAGATTCTTTTAAAATTTTATTTAGACAGAGGAAGGGATAGAGAAATCTCACCTATAAAGTTTCACACTCTTTTAATATCCTTAGTTCACTAGGTGAATTCATTGAGTGCCTGCTGGGCGCATGGCCCCATGAAACAAGCCACAGTCTCTAGGTTCAGAAAATTGAGTCTTCTGCAAAGTTAAGATTAAAGCAAAAGTGAGCAATTTGTGATTGCAGTTTTCACAAAACAGAAGGTCTATTTTGAGTTGTCTACCATTAAAATATATTCATATTTTTGAGTTTCTCTTCTTGAACAAGAGTTCAAAAGTGTGATTTCTAATTTGAGAGGGTAGTTGTCTCAGTAATTCATTAAGCTTCCCTTAGTGTGGCTACAGGTAAAGAACTAGGGTCAATATTCTATCAAATACTATTATGTTTCCCTAGAGGGTCAAAATCCTCCCCCCCATACTCTTGAAAGTGAAAATAAACCCCCAAATCAAGCTTAGAAAGCCCCAAAAGTACTCTGTTGAGAAAAATGAGGACTAGATTGTGCTTGTCATGCTATTTTCCAAATGTACTACTCCTTTCACCTCCCCCTCATCTGTGAAACACATCTGCGATTTTTTTACTAACCATTTTCCAGCCTCTTTCATAAAATAACGGTTGTGTTCTGGTGTTTTTCATTTTGAATACCAAGAGCATGTCTCCCATCTGATCCACCGCCACATTGTTAAATCCAAAGTAGAAAGAGAGAGTGATCGCTCTGGTGTCTCCAGTTGGCAGCAGAAAATGTGTTGTTTTCAATTACTGTGTGTAAAAGCTCAGCCAAAGGGAAAGCTTTTCAGGATGACGCGCCTAGAAAAAGAGCCACCACAAGCGAGCGCTGGAAGGACAATTCCAAAATGCCCCAAGAAAGGATTCTCCGTCCTGACAGCAGCCGAGCCTGAAGACTCCCCTCAGTTTTGCCAAGTCACCTAAAGGAAAATTATTTGCCTTCTAGACCAGATGTCACAGACAGACATGGCCTGGATCCCTACGGAGTGCTGTTTGACAAAGGAGGTCCGTTTGCCCAGCCTCTTGCTCCAAAGGATGTCTGCTCTCCGCAATAGTAAAAGTTAACACAATACAGAAGTCCTGCTAATACAAAGGATTTGCGATTAACACTCTACATCAATTCTGATTTTCCATATTTTTTTAGTAGAACCAGGTTTGCTAATAAAGGGCCAGCTGTTAAAGTCACTAAGCTCATTTTCATCACAACCACCACATAACAGGACCCCTGCAAATACCTGAGGCCGGCTTTTCTCTCACGGTGCACTTTATATTGTTTCAGATGAAACATACCCTCCGCCAACATTTCTGGGGCTTCATCGTTAATGACTTAAAATACAGTTATAAGGTTCGGGTGGTAAGTTGGCAGAGCTGCTGTCCGTGTGGCATCCAAGCCTCTCCCTCCGAAGGCCTGCAGATGATTTCAAAAGAGAAGGAAGGAAAAAAATGAAGGGAAGAGAGAAATAACCAGAAGTCAGGGGAGCCACCAAAAACTTGGACCAATTGTTGCGTTGCCAAAAATACAGATTTTCAAATGAATGCTTCATCAGAAGGCAGGTTGGAAAGAAAAAAAAAAATGGAGTGGTGTGTTAGAAACAAAAAATGGAAGGGAAAATAGGTGGTGCGCTGTCCATCAAACTATGTGCACCTCTGTCATAATTAAGGAAAATATAAAGTTTCGATCTTGAATTATGATCAATATCTATTCTTCATAAGCATCACAGATTTTTCTCTTTTCCTTCCTCGCCAACCCCCTCCTAGACAAAGTGAGGAATTTATGAGAGAAGGAGATCTGTAAAAACTAAAATTATACCAACGTTTTGAATATTTGGAGGGGCTTTCACGAAAATCACGTACTAACACCTCTAACTTCTCAACAGCAGCGAGCTTTGCCCCTGAGCAAACATGATTTTCGTCACACCACTGTTCCAGCGAAAATGCTGGTCTTGACAAGCTGTGTTCCTGGTAAAATGTTATTGTTGGCAAGTGCGCTTGGTGGGGAGACAGCTTTGGGAGGCTCCCTCCCGGGTGGAGATGTGCAAATTGACTACAGCACCTGTGGGAGCGTCAGGTACCTCTGACCCAGATTCACTCTGTTTTCTAGCACCCTGTCCCTTTGTTTTGTAATGAGAGCCAAACGTTCCCCTTCTCCAGTCCCTCCGGCCCTGTAACGTGACGCCCGTCGGCCTGGACAGCCCCCTGTCCCTTCCCCACTCCTGGGCTGTGCTGCTACCATTGGCCTGAAATTGAAAGGGGTTTAAAAGCCCTCAGTTCTCTTGGGTGTTGCGCTAATGCTCTCTGCTCCCTGAGTTCTGCGATAGCCGTACCCTGTTAGCTTTTTTCCCCCACAATGAACCAGACTGTTCGCAGGTCAGTTATGAAAGCTAAACTTTCATTTACTTATTTGTATTGGCGGGAGAGTCATCGTATTTTTCAGGCAAGAGAGACTCTTCTTCCAAATAAAAGATCCAGTGAATTTTCTTACACTCCATAGGACTCCATTTTCCTACTATGGTAGGAAATACTGGCATCTCACTGGAATCACTGATGTGTTGTTGGGGCCCATGGTTTTTCCTGGCTGCTTTTCCCTGATCTCAGGAAAGATGCAGGGAAGTGAAGCACGATGTACCAGAGCAGCTCCTGCTGGGCTCCAAGTCACATGTGGAAATGTCAGCCCATGGCCTGCTTCGGTTCATCCTTTACCCAAGCTGGTCTCCCCATCTGACCAGTGACCACACATGTGGCCAGTGGCCACACAGGTCAATCAACCACACGTCTGCCCAGCAGACAAATGAATCTTCCCCCAAGACAAAGCAAGTCTTAGGAAGTTTTCAGAATAAAGTTTAGGGAGTTATGAGTGCTGCATACAGAGGACCCTTGTTAAGGGTCCTAACGCTGTCCCACTGTGAGTGACTCAGCTTCAAGCTGATGAGTTAAAATGGCCTGAAAATGCCAAGAACACCTTGACTTCTGTCACCCTGAAACAGGGCCGTGAGAAATCTGGTCTCAAATTTGTTAAATCAGGCCCTGCTCTTCTAAGCATCCTCCCTTCCATTTCTGTGACCGCCCTACCAATCTTCTTGTTGTTGTAATGCCATGAGCTTTTGAAAGATGACCTCTCTGCCTGGGGCAAACAGTTGGACTAAAGTTAAAGAAACCAATTCGGTTTCAGTATTCTGAATGAAGAGGAAGAGTCACATTCAAGAGCTGTTTGGAAGGGAGGTTTTAAATATAGTTATGATTTACTATACACCAGGCATGGTGCTAAGGACTTTACATTCATTACCTCATTCAATCCACACCACGAGGCTATGATACAAATTTTATTGTTGCCCCACTTTGTGGATGAGGACATTGAAATGTAGAGAAAGATGAACTTCGCTATGCTGATATACATGACTGAGTTGGGATTTGCTTTAAAGTCTCTGATTCTGAAGCTCAGATTTCTAACAGAAATGCTGAGCAAGACTTGGTGACTAATCAGATGCTGGGGAAGGAGGCAGGCCTTGGGGTCAGAGTGATGACACTCTATTGAATCTAGAAATATGGAAATATGAATTAAGATTCACAAGGTACACAGTTAGACTTAAAAGGGACTCTAGTGATTTAGATCAACCACCATTTTACGGATGAGGAAACTGAGGGTCATAGGTGACCCAATCTATGCAAGCTTATGTTGTGTAATACTGGCAGAGCTCTAGCTGGAAGTCAGCTCCTCCAGGTCTTATGCTGTGTTGTTCCACTTTACTGACTTACTTGGCCACTACTCTTGGCCATCTTTATTTTCAGTGTAGTTTGTTCACTTCTTTTCAAAAGTTTTGACTAACAACAGAACACTGTATCCACAATCAAGTTTTTATAATACAGAAATTTCTATACCTGCCATTGGTGGGACTTCTGATCATCATCATACCTCGGCTTCTGTGTCATTTTCAAGTGCCAGCTATAAGGCCAGAGGAGGGAAATATTAAAGTATAGACATCGAGGTCCCTGAAACAAATGAGTGAACTGGCCAGCCTGCTTAGACCATTTTGTGCAGGCTCCAGAAAATTAAGTGAAACTGCTATTCTGTTTTCCAATGTAAGTTGAGGGTATTTTTCTTTATGTATGTGTTGAATGCTCTTTGTGCCTTTCAGCTTTGTTGGGGAGGAAGTGTATTACCTCCTGGCCTGCATTTTCTCGACTCATTTGGGACAAATTAGCCAACCATAGCTTTCCCCTGACTAAAACACCCACATTTCTAATTGAAGGAGAATAAGCACTTACTTGTGGCATTTGTTTTGGACAAACAATAATTTACCTAGCCTCTCTTTGGGTGCCATGTTCTGGACAAGATGCTTTGCAGTACATTTATCAAATCCTTACCACTACGATTGTATCTACCGTTCAGATAAAGAAACTAAAGATGAATTTTTTTTTGCTCAAGTTCACACAGCTAAGTAGACTATCTGGATATCTGTTCACCTGCTCCGTCCAAAGCTTCCAGTCTTTCCACCACAACAGTTCTCCTTCCATTTGCAATTGTTCGAAGGTTCTTCATCACCAAAGTCCAGACTGCTGAGGGATACGTGTACCCTCTCAGGGTCTGCCCTCTGTACCTCCTGCCTCCTCTCTCCCTGCATCCCCTAGAGACAAACAACCTCTCTGCGGCCACAGTGGGCTCTGCAGTTTCAACCCTTCTAGCCATTGACCACATTTTCCACTTCCTGGAAGTCTCCTCACCAAACTTATAGCTACTTTACAGATAATGAAGGAAATGGAAACATATGTATGTTTAATCTAGATCAGCCTCTTTTACTTCTAGAAAGCACTAGTTTTTCTCCACTATCTTATTTTTCTTGGTTTTAGTGTCACTAGAAACTATGTGATTGAGAATGAAAAACTTTTTCAACGTAAACTTAAAAAAAAAAAAAAGACAGTTGGGCACCTGGGTGGCTCAGTGGGTTAAGTGTCTGCCTTCGGCTCAGGTCATGGTCCCAGGGTCCTGGGATCGAGCCCCGAATCAGGCTCCCTGCTCAGCGGGAAGCCTGCTTCTCCCTCCTCCACTCCCCCTGCTTGTGTTCCTTCTCTTGCTGTGTCTCTCTCTCTGTCAAATAAATAAATAAATAATCTTAAAAAATAAATAAATAAAGGCAGTCGCCTTTGGGCCAGAATGAGTACTTGGGTCTGCTGCTGCTTTAACATTACTTCTCCAGGCCGGCCCATCAATGAGAGCAGAATTCAGGCATCCAGCCCAGCCTGATGCACAAAGAAAACCATTGCTGGTTGACAAACCACCCACAAGTATGGTGGGAACTGATTCAGCACTCTGTCAGGTGCTGCCAAAGCCAACAGGAGGGACCCAAGGTACATACACCTGACCTGGGAGGAAAGTTTAAATCCACTGTAGGCAAGACAAAGATACAAAATGATACACAGTATCTTGGTGTCCTCAAGACTGTCCAGGAAACTGTACAAACTGAAGAAGAAAGTATCTTGCCCCAAGAGGTACCACCTATGTGAAGTAATAAAAATAAATGTCTAAAAACTGAAATCTCAAGAGACAAGGCTCATCACATATTAAAAAAACTTGAGGAAAGCAAATAATATAAAGCCTCAAACACAACAATGGAACCATGATCAGAGAGTCACAAGTCTAGATGATGATGTATATCTCTTCCTTCTCCCCACCATGGAGACCTTTCAGTCCTTCTAGTCATCCTTGCTTTAACCCCACTAAGAATAACATAAGTTTCCATCTTGTGTCTCCAAGGAAGCATAGCAACTTACAGCAGGTGGAGATATGAACCATGTCCTTGTCACAGGCATGACTTTGGTTTTTGATACATAGGTATCCAACCACTTTAAGAAAGGCAACTTGTGAAAAATTCAAAACATTGCACAGCTTTTCAAGATTACTGATATCACTGTGGGACTAAGTCTTATTATGTTGCATTGCTGAAAAACATTTTTTGGAAAATTCAATTATATATCCACTGACCTCCGTGAACTCGCTGCAAAAAGAGCCCTGCTAAGAATAATTTTGGAGGAGGAGGTGCTTTTTTGATCATGGAATATGACCCCTACTTCATTTGTTTCTAAGTTCTGTTTTCATTCATACTTTTCTTTGTGCACAACAGAGACCTTCTCTTCCAAATAACCTGGAGAGCTAAGATGCTCATACAACTTCCAAAGTTCCACATCATCTTCTCTTCTTGAGAGGTCTCTCTCATTTTTTCTAGGTAACACAGAAAGTAAAGTAGAATTAGAAATAAATATTCTCTCAAACATATCAAGTATAGAAATGTCCAAAGAGAATGTTTAAACCCAAAGGGCAAGGGAAGAACGCAAGAACTGGAAGGCAAAGGCAGGGGAAATTTGAGGAACTCAAGTTTCACGGGGATATTAGAAAAAAAAAAAGTAAATGTAGACAGATATTTGTGCCAAGGCACAACATGAAATAAATACTCAAAAGTTCAACACAGACCTTCAACTATCAAACAACATATGGAAATTCCTTTAAAGTCTGCTGGAATTTTCACTAAAAGCAGATCAATAGGCATAAACAGCAGTTTATTAAAGGTGACCCAGCCCTAATGATTCGTGTTTATTTACTGATTCAACAAATTATTAAGCCTTTAATATGCCAAGGCCAAGGAAGGACTAATAATACAGACTCTCTTCACAAAGGTTCATATTCGAATAGGGAAAATGAACATTTAAACAAATAATAGGGAGTTATAGAGGAGGTGGTATACACAATAATCAAAGCATACCCAGAACACAGTGGGGCACAGAGGAGGGAGTGCCTAATTATAGGCAGATGGTCCGAGAAAGCTGCCCAGAGGAGGTGATTCATAAGTTGGTCTTGATGGATGAGGAGGAGGATCAACATTTTAAAATGACAACTAAGGGATCACATACCACAGTGAAATGTGGTCATGGATGAACCATTCAATTCCATTGAACAAGCATGTATCCGGAGCTTACGTCTGCCCTTAGCACTATGTTGAGTTTCTGTGGATACTAACAGAAGAAAAAGAAATAAAAGATGGAACTCTGCCTGCAATGATTTGTAATCATAACCAGGATAACAAAGCTTAAACACATGAACTAATAAGAGAATAATATAAAACAGTACCATTAAGTACCGAAAGTTTGTGTATAGACACTAGGTACTATAAGAGGTCAACCTCTGAAATCTTACTGTTTATAATATTACTAGGCAAGACAATGAAGGGTCTATTTTTAAGGCATATAGTGGGTAGAAACTGGTAATTACAGCTCATTTCATTAACATTTGTTCCAGATAGGTCATCCGAATCAATCATTGGAAATGAAATGCTTAATTGTCTAGTGAAAAATTGGCAATGAAGCAAATCTTGCCAAGAGATCATTTGCCAAACAAAGCTCAGTGTTCTTTCATACAACCTATAATGGAATAGACTGGGAAATGTCTTTTGCTTTTTTCCCTGATCTAGCTGAACTTAGAGGCAGATTTTGAGATCACATGGTCAGCTTCTTGTTAAACCTGAGTGAGTATACTTAAGTAATTGTTGAGGTTGGGAATTGGATATCAGATGGCAAATTAAGAATAGGATTTCATTGAACCATAACAACCAGGTATGCAGCTCTTTCCTAGACCCCTAAGTAGGGGCCAGGCCTTGTCAGGCCATGAATAAGTGACCACAACAAAGGAGCAAGTCTTGGGGCACCTGGGTGGCTCAGTCGTTAAGCGTCTGCCTTCGGCTCAGGTCATGGTCCCAGGGTCCTGGGATCAAGCCCCGCATCGGGCTCCCTGCTCTGCGGGAAGCCTGCTTCTCCCTCTCCCCCTCCCGCTGCTTGTGTTCCTGCTCTCACTATCTCTGTCTCTGTCAAATAAATAAATAAAATCTTTAAAAAAAAAAAAAAAAGGAGCAAGTCAGCAAAGACAAGGGCCATATAACTGCCTATCTGTAGTCCATAGATAACCAGGAGGGAAATGTGGGTAATGGACAGGAGAAAAAGAGACTCTATGGGACAGCCAACAAAACTGTGTAACTGCCTGAACAAACTCTGCCAGGAGTTCTATAAATATAAGAATCATCTTAACATCTAACAGACCTTCCTTTTAATGGACTAGCTCTATAACAAATAGCCATAAATGTCTTTAATTAATCTTCAAAAATAGATTGACTAATTGTAACTTTCTTTAAAAAAAAGTTTATTTAGTATGTAAATATGTCAGAATGTTGGCTCTTTAGCTAGAGAGGGTGGAAGATAATAGCAGAGTCTTTGGTAGTATTTGGGTACCGAACCAAAACTTAGTACCATTGATGACACCGCGAAGCTGCAAGGCCAAACAGAGCTGCCTATAAACACTCCCTTATCCTTTTGAAATAAAAATTAGTTAGGACAAAAATGTAGGCTTTACCTCTAAGGAGACCTGAACACATCAGCCCAGGACATGCGTTCAGAATTCTCTCTGTAGATTTTCATCATTTAATTCTGCCGCTCTCAGATTGATCCAGGCTGTGGTTATGTGGTTCTCTCTCTCTTTCTCTCTCTCCCTCCCTCCCTCCCTGTCTTTCTCCCTCTCTTTCTCAGGCTTGAACTTGGATCTCTTTGTGACTTCTTAAAATGTGATGCCATTGCAAGAATAACGTACTCACTTTATCTCCGTAAGGATCAGGTTTCATGGTTGTGGTTAATCCATCACCCTGACTATAAAAGAGGTTTTGGTAGGTACCCCTCCTTCAGATCGACCTTACTCAGCTTCACGAAGTCTGTAGCCAGTCTCTCCCTCATGACTCTGTCTCTCATGCCTTTCCAGGCTGTGACATTTTTCTCTCATCCACTCTACATCATGAATACCTTCTCTCAGGACCCAAACCTAAGGAAAACATAAGTAAGGAGGTTTCCCCTCATTCCCACCTTACTCCCCATGATGGAGGTGAGGACGGTATTGATCATTCAAAAGAAAGAAAAGCCTTGGAGTGCCTGGGTGGCTCAGTCAGTTAAGCTCTGACTCTTGATTTCGGCTCAGGTCATGATCTCAGGGTCATAAGATCGAGCCCCAAGTCGGCTCCTAACTCAGCTCAGAGTCTTCTTGTCCCTCTCCCTCTGCTCCTCCCCCCCACTCGCTCTCTCTCTTTCTCAAGTAAATAAAGAAAATATTTATTAAAAAAAGAAAGAAAAACCTTTATCCACAGAAATGAAGTAGTAGTGGTAAAGTTTCAATCACTAGTCAGCAAATAAGGAAAGAATTTGGCCAAATTGGAGAGCCTTTTCGAGTACTGCTGACATTCTCTCATACTGTAACTGGCTTTTCTCACTGAGGGCTACTGACCTTGCCTTTGTCTTCACTTCCAGAAAGATGATTTTTCTACCAAGTGACAACACAAAACAAAACAAAACAAAACACCACACTCTTAATGACAGACAGATGAGAGAAAAACAGTGTTTGGAGGCTTCGGTGATTTATTCATCTGCCCTAAATACAATTGTGTATCTACCTGACAGTTATCAGGCCATCACTAATATATACTCCTTGCACTCTATTCTTAAATAGAACATAGACTCAGAAGTCAGCTTAGGCATCGGATATATATATAATATAAAATATAATTATTATATGTTATAGTTATTTAATTAATAAAATATAATAATTTATAGAATGCATTTAGTAAATATAAATTATACCATATAATATTTATTATATTATAAAAATATAAATATATTAATATCTCAAACCCATCAATGCCCATATTGACTAAGGACCCAGTCACCAGACCCTTCTCTCCCAAGCATACAAGGACCAGATCTGAGGTCCTACTGATTTAAACTCTTCTGAGTCTCCCTAGGTGCTTTCAGTGCAGCTTGTAGTTTAAAACACAAAGAAAATTAGAATAATACATGGCAGACCATATCGGCTTGAGATGCCATTACAGTCAATCTTATAGACTCTTGGGTACTTCAAAAACATGGAGATTTTCACTCCCACTCTTCCCTCCCCCCTTTTCAACTGGCACTTACCAAAATAAAAGAGGAAATGAAATTATATAAACCGCCTTCATGAAATATTGTTGGTCTGGCTTACATTCCCAGTAATCTATATGTATAATCATTTTATGGCTTAAAATATTATGATTATGCCTCACATTCTTAAGATAAAATGGATTTTTTAAAAAGGAGAAACCAGAGGAAAAGAAGGAAATATTGGGATTATGGAACAACCTTTAATTCAAAAGGTTTTTCAGTGTATCTGTTCTCAGGGATTGCAAGTCAGACACCCAATCTCACACAGTGGCTGTGGGATGTCATGGGTTGCAGAAAGGATGAAAATCCTCCCAGGCTCTGGCTTTCCAAAGTTTTGTGGGTTTGAACAAGACCCTTACTGCGATTCGGACTTGGGTTTTGTGGTTAATATATGATAATGGGGTTATTACACAGTGATCCTTGAGCTTTTAGGTCAGCTGTGGCAATCAATCAAGAGACACTTCTTTTTTGGCAGGCACACACTTCCAAAAAAAATTCTCTGGCAGACTCAAGTTAGTTAGTAATGACAGAGTAACCTCTATGTCAAATAATATATTGGATAAATTTTGCATGTGCTATTGACTGACAGAAGCTCTGGCATTCTGGTAAGCAGAAATCCAAGCTTCAAAAGAGCATAAAAACCTCTTTCTTCTGCCCAAACTAAAGTTAGTTAAATTAAACACATTTTATCCATACAAGTTTAAAGAAAGACACTTCAGGAGTAAGTTCACATTTTGGTGCCTATTCTCTCTTACTTCCTTTTCTTTACTCAATTACAAATAATCTCCATAAACATCCTTTTCTTAAAATAATTTTTATTTCTGAATGATTAAGTTCCATTCAACAAAAATTTCCTTAACACCCACTGTATATTTGGCATGGTGTTAGGATTAGTGAAAAGATAACGATGGACAAGATACTCCATAAGATCTTACATCTCATTCATAGTCATCTTTCAGGATTAGCAAGTTCAAAGGGATGGACAAAGAGGGGATAATTTTTGTAATGTGGTTCTTAGTTTTACCTTGGTTTGTTTGTGTTTCCCACTAAGAAGATACTGGCATATGATGATTCTGCTTCTCCATCTTGTGAAATTAAAGGGGGTGAGGACACTCTGTGGAACAGTTAGACTGCAGCTAAATAACTCTTACACTTCCTATCAGCCATTTTAAGTGAGGCAATAATTATTCTAATTTTGGCAAGGATAGGAGAATCTATTATGACCTACAGTGGTCTGTTAAGGTAGTTCTGTTCTCAGGGGAAAAAGTGGAGAGAAAAACTTATCTAATTTGACCAAAAATAAATTCTCATGGATTGAATAAGAAAAATTTAGGGAAAGGTAAGGCTAACTAAACAACTACTGATGTTGGCTTCTGAATTAACTCAATGATTCTTCTCTTAATAACAGACCTGTTAAGAAAAGAAAACTCAACTCTCAAGTATGGTACCCAGTGACTTCTATGTAATGCCTATGCATACTCCAGGATGGAGTTTAGATGATCAACCTCCAAGTTGATTTTTCTAAGAACATGCTAAGGGAGAAGTGACAAAGATTCTATGTATGGATTACACATGGCAGCACTATCTAATAATATAAAGCAAGTCACATATGTAATTTTATATTTTCTAGGTGCCACTGTCCTCTAGAAGAAATACCATGTGAACTACACATATAATTTTTAATTTTCTAGTAGTCACATTACAAAAAAGTAAAGAGAAACAAGAGCTTCATTTAACACTATATTTTATTTAACACAATATTTTGAAATTATTTCAAAATGTAATCAACAAGGGCGCCTGGATGGCTCAGTCGGGTTAAGTGTCTGCCTTCATCTTGGGTCATGATCCCAGGGTCCTGGGATCAAGCCCCTCATCCGGATCCCTGCTCAGCGAGGAGTCTGCCTCTCCCCCTCCATCTGCCTCTCCCCCAGCTCATGCTCTCTCTTGCTCTCTCTCACTCTCTCAAATAAATAAATAAAATCTTTTTTTAAAATGTAATCAATTAGGGCACCTGGGTGGGCTCAGTCGTTAAGCGCCTGCCTTCCGCTCAGGTCATGATCTCGTGGTCCTGGGATCGAGCCCCACATCAGGCTCCCTGCTCGATGGGAAGTCTGCTTCTCCCTCTCCCCCCCCCCCCCGCTTCTGTTCCCTCTCTCGCTGTGTCTCTCTCTGTCAAATAAGTAAATAAAATATTTTTTAAAATAATAATGTAATCAATTAAAAAATTAATGAGATATTTTGTGTTCCTCCTTCCTACTAAGTCTTTGAAATCCAGTGTGTATTTTTCATTTACAGTATAACTCAATTTGGACGGCCATCTTTCAAGTATTCACTAGCCATACCTGGCTAGTGGCTGTTTACTGGGCAGCATCGATCTACAGAATTCTTAACACAGCAAGAGATGCTCCCATCAAACTATACAAGACTCTTAGTGCTGACCTTCTGGTTTGAAGAATCAATTGGAAATGAAAAAATTTATACCATTTAAATAAGCTTCAAATAGTAAAAACAACACTTTTTGAGACGAGAGATAAAATAATCCAGTTTAAAGCCTGAAATATATTATGATCCGAGCACAAACTTCAATTAAACTTGACAAGTAATTAATGTTCAACCATATTTACCAGTTCCCTAAAAATCTGATATGATTTTGTCATTGAAGTATTTTCAACTCTAGATAATATTTGCCATTACACAAAACCCAAAAGTTCCACCAACCAGTTCTCTGGGTGAAGTGCTGTCACTCCTATCAATCCAAATGAACATGGCCATAAAGAAAATAAGGACCTTTAAACTACCATTTATATTATGGTTCTAAAGTCAAACTGCTCATCAGCAGTAACAACAGTTCCTGGTGTAGTTTGGCAGGAGCAGAACATGCAATGCAATTCCCCACGACTTCCAAAGATCAAAACCAACCAGATCTATAATCGTGTGTTCAAACATTCTCATTTCGAAAAGATAGAGTTTATTTGTTTCTGAAACAGCTAATTTGGAATTCACATAAATACGTCCTTAACTTCCCTTCTAACACAAGTATGAATTCCTCAAAGACCACAAGAGCCAAGTTTATACTTAACTATAGTGGAAAAGTTTGTCAAAATGATATTTTTCTATTACCGAACTTTTATTTTTGTTTGTTTAAGAACTTTTATATTTTTAAGAAAAATGTAAAGTGATTATACAGGCAACCCCGTAGTAACTGTGCATCCACCCTTTATGTAAACTGTTGATAAAGACTTTTTTATGAAAAATAAAACCTCTTCCAAAAGAATTTTGAATTTTCCATCATGATGTTCATGTGTTAAGGTGCTGTCTTATCTTGTGCTCCCTGGTTTTAATGACAAATGCTAAACAATCATTGCAAGGGAGGTGGTGAGCGGTGAGGGACATCAGTGTAGAAAGCCCAGAACTTGGCCTCCCACTGATTAGCTGCAGGACTAGAAAATGCATTTCAAGTCTCTGGGTCTCAATTTCCTCATGTATAAAATTTGAAAATAAGAATAAATCAGCTTCAAGACTTCTTATGTTCTGTAAATCATGGTAAAAATTTTAAAAGATTAGTCACTTGCGAAGCTGAGCAAAGGAGTTTTGCATTTTCGGGGGGTCTAACCATGGAAAAGAAACCCATGTCAAGTTTTCATTTAATTAGCTTTGTCTATACAAAGGCTAACAATTGTTTGATTCTGCCGCTTCCGTTAAGCGTCCAAGTTAATTCAGTTTTGGCTCTGTCTTGCCTCTTCCAAAGCTAACATACAAAAAAGAAAAACCCCAGGATTGACTATTAAAATGTACAAATTGTTGTTCATTGTCTAATAAGTCCATTTGGTAATCTAACATAGACATGATAGTGAATCCATGGGTGCTATTAGTGAACATATATTTGCCTCCACCATTTCGGTAAACAAGAGTAAACTATTGTGCTATATGGTCTGAAAGAATTACTGTATCTCCAGAAGTTGAGTACTATTCTCCTTGCCAAAGCATAAAATTAAGTGTATCATATTCTGAGGACTGACAAGACAATTATTTTTTTTATTGTATTTACTTGTATGTTAAGTTTGAGCACAGAGTCAAGGATTAAGTTTAATAACTGTGTATATTTATGAAGAAATTTCCATTCTCCCATGCCATAAAATTTCAATGTGGGTAGTCATTCTTCTAATATTCTAAAAACAACTATCCTCCAGAAACTTAGATAGATAGACAGACAGACAGGTGGAGATAGGCAGAGTGTATCTACATACATACACCTATAACATTTTTAACTTCTTTATGGTTTTGCCTATAACTTCATAGACATAAGAAGACAGTGAGGTGGTCCTGGGTGGCTCAGTCGGTTAAGCATCTGCCTTCGGCTCAGGTCATGATCCTGGAGCCCTGGGATCGAGTCCCACATCGGACTCCTTGCTCGGCAGGGAGTCTTCTTCTCCCTCTGACCCTCTCCCCTCTCATGCTCTCTTTCACTCTCTCTCTCTCACATAAATAAATAAAATCTTAAAAAAAAAAAAAACAAAAAACGAAGACTTAGTGAGAATCTGGCCTAATACCCAGCTTAAAAGGGAGCAGAGACACTAATGGAAGTTCCTTGCTTCATCTTCTAATGGAAAGCATTACTATTAATTATGATCTGTTTGCAAACAAAGCTTTATGTACAATTCAATCCTTTGTTTATGTATGAAATGCCTACTTTGTTTGAATGACATATGGATTCATTGATCCTCCTTTCTGTTTCTTTTCATTTGATGATTTTTATAGTAATTAATATTTTAATTACACGATAAGGGCACTGGCTCTAAAAACAAATTTGAAATTTTTATCTTGGCATGCCTCGATATGTAGCCGTATATTTATATACAGATCAGTCGTTCATCAGCTTTCTATTTTTTTCTTTTTAATACAAATTTTAAATTCAAGCAAATGTGTTCTACTTGACAACAAAATCGTTTTGCAATATATATTATGTATTTTTGTATATATGTATTTAAACCATTCTTTCCCATCTTTATAATAAAAATGCAGTAAGAATATAATTTTAAACAGAACGAAAGATTAAGCAATACAAAAATAATGAAAAGTCAAAATATGCACACTGTGCAAAAACATGGTCACATAGATTTTGCCTTGTATAAACTTCATCCTGCCTATGTGGGTTTTAACATATTTCCATGGCTTTAAATAGGAAAACATCTTAAAACTCAGCCCATGGGAAACCCAAGCTTGATTAGTTTTCCCTTTTACTACAGCCTGCAGAGTGTAAAACACAGCACATCAGAATTGAATTTGTCATCTCCAGACCTCACAGGAATTTTAGGAACTAAATAGTTAGGAAGCCATCCTGGTACCTCTCTTTGCTTTAATCAAAGTCGAAGTTTCAATCTAAACATTCAGGAAATCTCCCTTATTTAAAGCAATCAACTCATTGCTGACAGGGTCTGGCCTTACTGTGTTTAATTTTTTGGCATCAAGCAAAACTTGATTGGTCACAGCCAGCCCACAAGGAGTCCTCCCCTTCCCTCAAAGAAGAAAGAAGGATTCCAGATCTTTGCTGCTTCCAACATGAGTCTAGAGATATTGATGCATTTTCAAATCAGCAATGCATTGACGTAAACCTTCCCTGGAAAATGGAGCTAATGTTTAAGACGTACGTGGGCTTTCAGAGTCAGACAGCTATCCCACTGAGGGCTGCTCAGCTGTAAAAGAATTTTCTGAGACAGTATGAGTCAAGCTTCTTTATACCTCTGATTTCTCCCTCTTTTGTCACACTTTGCAGAATATGTGGCAAGTTACCAACTTATATTTTATTTTGAAGATTTCAATTTCCTGTAGATCAAATAGACAACAGATCAAGTGAGGCATGAGGCAGGAGCAGGGTTGTGGCACGCCTAAAAGCTACACACCAGAATCTCCCAGGAAAATGGGTTCCAGGAACGGCCTCATGTGATGCAGATGTAAGGCCAGAAGTAGAAATTGAGCTGGATGGAGATATAGACACATCTTACTACATTTAAGAAATGTGGAGGGGAAAAGAGCTAATAGAACTAAACCAATTGCACTAAGACTGAAAAGCATCATTAAAGCTCAGAGAAATGAAGCATTCAGTCAAGTTTGAAATTATGGCATCTGTTCTCGGAGCTCTCAGTGGCTCATCTTCTTACAGTAAATACTCAAAGATGGAGAGAATGAGGTGTTAGCTCTTTAGTTTGGTCACCCCATGGAGATCCTGCCAAAACATTGCTGCAAGTATTCCACACGAAATTCACCTCGGACATTTGCAGCCCTCTATGATAGTTCTCCAAGAATGCGTTTCCTAAAAAGAGGCTAAGAGATGTGGTAAATTACGTAGTGAATTTACTAGTTCGAGGATTATCTAGAGGGTGCTACATTTAAACACTTTCAACTTTTACGAAGCAAATTTTAAAATAAAAATTAAGTGGTAATATTTTGTGTTGTCAAAATGCTTAAACTGCACAAGATTTTAAGATGCCTCTAAAGTTAGATCTTATACAGGATTCTGTTATTTTGCAGACTATTATTTGACCCGTGTATTAGTCTAATTAGGCTGCCATAACAAAATACCACAGACCAGGTGGCTTAAACAACAGAAATGTACTTTCTCACAGTTCTGGAAGCTAGAAGTCTCAGATTAAAGTCCAGAAGGGTCAGTTTCCAGGAAGAGCTCTCTTCCTGGTTTGTACACAGCTGTGTGCTCACATGGCCTTTGTTCTGTGCTCGGATGGAAAGAGGGAGAAAGAGGGGGGAGAAAAGCATGAGGTCTTGGTGTCTTTTCTTATAAGGACACTTGTCCTATCATATCAGGACCACACCCTTATGACCTAATTTAACACTAATTACCACCTAACTCCTTATCTCCAAATATAGTCACATTGGGGATTAGGACTTTCACATATGAATTTTGGGGAGACACAATTCAGTCCATAGCAGTCTATTAACAAGATCTCAGATATTTATGTTGTTTACCTACCAGCACAGGAAAAATTCTCTTCTTACGTACTTTTCATATACTTTCTCCTCCAAACACACACATTCATATATATTCATTTATACTTTCTCCTCCAAATACACACATGTACATCATCAGAAATAAACTACAGTCTTGGAAATTAATCTGTGTATTTGTATGTTGCGGTGTGGAAATCTGATACATTTCCCTAGAATATTTAATGTTTCCTTGACGCTCTGATGAAAAAAAGACCAATTTAACAAATCATTCCACTCATGTTCTAGTCAAAATCAGATGCTATAAAACAAAAGTGTTGGGAGCTTCAGATTCCCTAAAAACCAGATTATTATCTACAACAAGGCCTAGGATAACTTTACCAAGCAATTTCATCGTTTTTACAGAAATGCCTTTTCTCTTGACCAACAGGAAAGAAAACTGTACAGAAATTGCCCCCACAAAATATGAGAAAATGTGTTACACATTTTTGGGTGCAGGGAAATGCCTATTGCACTTTCATTTTTCAACCATGGCATACCACAGCTCAAAACCCAGGGGCAAAGAACTCACTTAACTAAGATACATCCCATACATCATAAAAATGGGGCTGCCTTTACTGAAAGATGATGTAATATTTGAGGCAAGTATATTGTGTTACTGAGATTTCTGTAGTTTTTCCTTGTAGCTGTCACCATTTGGATATGATAAGTGAGGACAGCTACTTGATATACTGTGTTTTAGTTCCTACTCATGCATCATGTGAGCCAGAGTTTCTCCCAAGTGTGGTCTGGAGAGCCCCGGGGGCCCTCTGGTTAGTCTATAATGCTTCATGGGGAGGAAGAACTTGACCAGAACAGGGGTACTGAGTAGAGTGATGGCTGCAGAAAGCAGCTGAGGTTGTGGTAGTTCTTACCCACAAAGGAGGCCAAAGAGCAGAAGTCTGACAAGTCTAAAACTTAAAGATTTATCACGCTGGCCTCACGGACAGGGGGCAAACATAAGATGATTAAACCCAAGGACCCCTTCTCTATCCCAGGGCAGCCTTTTCCTCCTTTTAGCAAGCCACAGGACCCCAACTTGCTCTCCTTTCTTCTACTTCAACCCATTGTCTCCTTACATATTCCCCAGCATCAACACCCTCACCCAAGATGTGCTGCAGAACTAGCAAGGTCCTCCAGGCCTTCTTCCTCCATATTGCCCCAGAGGGACAAAATCTTTTCTCAGTCACCTGGTTTGTTGCCCTTGACTAGGGGGACAGCAGAGAATACAGAAATAGCAAACACAGAAAGTTACAAATATCCCAGAATTCTTACAGCCCTCTGAGATGATCACTGGACTTCTGTCTCTCCTTCATTTCCAGGAATGGAACTCTGCAGATCCCTTGCTCCAAAGACATTTTTAGCTGGGGGGTATTGGGTGTAGCTCTTTGTCATTCCCATCTCACAAGCGGGTACTTTGCATTTTCGACATGCTGGTGATAGGTGAAACTATGTTAGATCGCCTTTGTCCTGCACAAGAAAGTTCTTCTCAAACTATTTCTTCACACAGCATTTTATTTATCTTTTCACATTACTCACTTAAAAAATACCATAGCAGTCCCGTGGTATTTAAAATGCAAAGTAAAACAAAATTCAAACATTGAAATGGGGTATATATGAAAAGTTTACCCATCCCCTTTACCTCAGTCCCACTATCTGGCCTGCTTCCACCTCTGACTGTCCATTGGGATGTCCCGTCTAGATTGTCACTATATGCAAGGTATCATACATATATGTAAGCCAATACATATAGGAGGATTTATGTATGTTTTTGTATGTATGCATGTATGTGTATCTATCATCTATCTATGTATCTATCTTTCATCTATCCATCTATCATCTGTCTATCATCCTTTTGTTTCTTAATATAGTAAAGTATATTATGCATTGTCCGAAAAGATTTGGTGCAGTTTCAAGCTTTAGTAATTTTAGAAGTATAAATGCTATGAACTTTTACCAAAAAACAAAATTTTAATCATTTAAATTTTATTTATACTTACTTAGTCTTTTAAATTTTGAATAGTATCTTTTTAATGTCAATCTTTTGTTTTCATCAACATTTGCCATCTTCATTTTGAGGGACTGAAATGTATATATTACTCTGCTCTTGCTTTTTCCAATTACTGTGCCTTGGTGATTGTTCATCGTAATATATAGGTTTTTATCATTCTTTCTCAGAGCCATACTGTAGCCCGTCGTATGAATGGATAAGCCATGATTTAACCAGGCTCCTGTTTATATACATTTAAGTTGCTTCTAATGACACTCTAAAGACTATTCTTATATATATATTTTTGTTCATTTATACTGGCGTAGCAATTAAGAATGCTTTTGATTATAAGTAAAAGAAATGTTCGCCAACAGTGACAACACTATTTGTTTTAAATAGTTTTCTCTCCCCCACATAATAGGAAGTCCAGCATTGAGTGGTTGCAGGTAGTTTTAGCTGCTCAATGATGCTATAATTCATTGAAAACCTCATGCTCTCTACCTTTCCATATCATCATTCTTAGTGCACTGGACTTTTGTCCTCATCCTTGTCACTTCATGGTCATAGGATGGTTCCCACAGCTCCAGGAATTATATCCATCATCCAGGCAAGAAGTAAGGGAGAGAACGAGAAGCAACTACATCTGTCCCTTGGATGAAGACAGGGAAAGCTTTCCTAGAGCCTGCAGTAGATTTCCAGTTTTCAGATGATGATGATACCTCTCCCCATCTTCAAGGGCGACAGTAAGAGAATGGGGGTGCTAGAAATAGCCATTGTGTCTGCCACAGCAAATTCATCAATTGGAAACATTTCCAGATCTTTTTGAGTGACTTTTTGCTGAAAGCACAATTCTTTTTTTTTTTTTAATTTTATTTATTTATTTGACCGAGAAAGAGAGAGCACAAGCAGGGGGAGCTGCAGGCAGAGGGAGAGGGAGAAGCAGCCTCCCCATGGAGGAGGGAGCCCAATGCAGGGCTTGATTTCAGGACCCTGGGATCATGACCTGAGCCGAAGGGACACTTAACCAACTGAGCCACCCAGGTGCCCTTAAAAACACAATCCTAATTCTGCGCTAAATGTTCTGTCTTCCCCAGACTTCCTGATAGCTCCCTTTTGTCCTACCATCCAGTTTGCTACTTAACTGTTTTATTTATTTTAGTCTTCTCTCTACTTTGAGCTTGTAGAATGCTTTAGGGTAGAGACCTTGTAGTTCTTTGTTGCTCACAGAAATGAGCAGAGTCATTAGTCTACAAATATGTACGTTAGTTAGAGAGAAATGTAGAAAGCTACTAATTAATGTGGTTTGAGCCCTGAAATTTTTGAAATTTTGGCAATTGTTTCACCCAGACTACTAAGTCAGAAAATACTTTACCTTATATAGTCAGATAAAAAAAGGTAAGTTTAATGTAATATGTGTGATTCTATTTCAGTAATATCACTAGATTTTATGTACATATAGTACAGATGTGCATGTGCAGGAAGAATAGGGAGAAGTATACACCAGTCTTTTACTATTGGATAAATGAGCTGCAAGGTTGTAGGGGAAGGGGATGAAAGGGATACAAGGGAGAAAGAAGGGGTTGCCTTTTCCTTTGTTATTTTCACTTGATAATATAAGAATTGAGTACTTGAGTAATTCAAAATAAATAAGAAATTCAAAGAAAAAGAGAAGTCTCCTTTTTTAAAAATACTTGATGCATTTTGTAATAAAATTCTAAATATTCATAAGTGGAATTCAGGTAAATAACTATTTCTGAAATACGTAGAACAACTTAACCCCTGCATTTGTATTAGTTCTTTGAATATAATTCCCTTTACAAAGAAATAACTTAATATAATGAAACTATGTATAAAAGTATTTCAGATACATACTTCCTGTACTCTTTGCTCTTTTAAATAAGTCAAAAATTATTACTGATATTTTAAAATAAGTCAGAAAATCATTACTGATTTTTTGATTACCAAGTTGAAGGCGGGGGAAATAATAATACATATTTAATATCAGTGGACTGGGTACATTGAAATAGTCATTCAAATAGACAATGTGCACATCCCTGTAGACTCGCGAGGTATCAGGCCCTAGGTCAAAAGCAAACCAGGCAGCCCATTGGAAAAATATTGGAGAGTCTCCCTTTCTTTTCTATCACTGCTTTTATTAGGTTTTCATGGGAATTTGCATTCATACAGAAACGGAATGTACTTGCTGCCATCCTTAAGGGTGTTTTTTGGTGCTTCTGTAGCAGCTCTAAAATTCCTGAATCTCCTGAAATGGTTTTCATTGTATATCAATCAAAAATGCATTTTACAAGCAGTAATCACACTCTACAAAGAAAATCCTACATTTTGGGCTAATCCTTACCTTCCTTTCTTTTCTCCTTCTTTCCTCTCCTTGTCCCTTTTCCTCTAGATTGAAATGTAAATATCCAGGACAATAAGTATAACCCCACCATACACAAATGTGAGGAAAGACTGGAGAGGCACTGATCATTGGATGGGGGCAATGATATGACTAAAACTTTATTGAACTTTTATTATATCCATATTATCAGAACCATCAATAGTAAACTAAGCAACAAAAGCAGTATCTTGGCAAAGGTGGGCAATCACAGGTTTTAGCCCTAAGCCACATCAGAAATAAGACAGAGAGAGAGTTACAATTACTTCATCTTCTTTCTCTAACTTCACCCCCCCTTAAATTTCATCCTCTGGTTGGCATACAGATCTCAGCCTTAGCATGAAAACAATCAGCCCATCCTTACACCAGAGAAAGGACAGAAATTGCTCTCTTCAGCTCTGATCTTGGCAATGTGGTGGAATTTTCCAATCTGATTTATTCTTTTAACGCCTCATCATCTTAATGAAGAAAAGTCTTGAATGAATTTTTCAAAGTTTAAATTCATGCTTCTTCATATACTATGTAAATGATAAATGAAATAAACGTTAGCTTGGCTTTTTCTGGTGGATCAAGAGAACAAGATTGAGATTACTGGCCAATTTATTAGTTCCATTTGATGCTGAGTCAGGGAGCTTGAAAAGTCACAGCCACATTTTAGTTGACCAATTGGGGAGATTTTATAAGAGTAAAACTTTGTTGTTCTTAAGAAGAGTTTCAGTCCTCTAGTGCCCATAGCTCTCTCGGGTCCTAATGCAATCTGTTGTTGGAAGTCTTTTTTGGGATTTATGAACACGTAGTTAGCAGTAAAATCTACCAGACACTAGTGCTCAAGTTCTCATGTCACTGTAACTCCAGCAAGGTGTCTTTCCAAAAGAAAACAACAGGTCACAGTGACCTGTGTTGGCCATCCTTAGGGGAGGAGCTCACCTGCAGTAGAGGGAGATACAAAGGCCTTGGTCTCAGTGTAGCCTCGCTTCCTTGCAGTGGGTTTCCATAGCTGGCTGGTGATCTCTCCAGCCAGAAATGAACACGCACTCTGCCTTTCCCTAGAAGCTTTCCACTCAGCTAACCTCCATATCCCAACTGTACCCCACTGCAGCCTGCATGGCCTCACCCTCCCTGCTGACTTGACCTCCCATCATATCACAGGAAAGGAAGCATTGAGCAGAATCTCTACCACCCTTGAGGTTTTACCTCCTTGACACACCCTCCCTGAGACATTGAGTTTGGGGCATTTCCAACTTCAGAAAGGAAAGCAAAATCACATGTTCATTTTGGTATTATGAATCTGCTCAAAAATAGGGGGTCTGGAATAGCTGTATGCTAAAAAATACCGGTCAAAACCACGATGAGACTTTTTTTAAAAAATAAGAGGTTGTGCCACGTTCTGGCTCCTCTTGTCTCCCAGCTGCTGTCTCACAGACCCCTGCACTATTCTAAGGGCCGGAAAGGCTTCTATACACAGGCTCATTTGTGGTCAACATAAAGTAGACTGTAGCCTTGTACCCACTCTCTTTGCTTTGTTAAAAATAACATTAATACACGTTCATTGTAGAAAATTTGGAAAATACAGAAAAGCATAAAGGAAATAAAAATGACCCACCACTCCACTCACTTTTTTAGCTGCAGAACTAAAAGCAAACATGGAAATCAAAAGAGCAGATAACTGTACCCAACATCTTCTGGTTCCTTTTTACATTGTTCATGTCCAAATATTTATTTAGCCAAGCACCAGTACACACATGGCAGCAGAATGACTAAGCAAAAGAACAGCTTTCAAATCCCAGCATCTTAGAGGCAGAATAGGCAACCTGAAATCCTACCTCATGGTACCTCTGAGGGAGCGTAAGCAAGAGTCAGGTCACTGCTTCCAGGAAGGCCTTTCGGGATAGTTGGCTTCACTTTATGAATTTCTGTTTGCCAGGAACTTCTACTTACATGATGTACTTCCTACCCATGGGTCCTAAGCAGAACTCTGGAGCAACACAGAATGTTTAACTTCCTTTTGTGTTATTTTAACAATCAACCATTCAATCTTCCTAAATTTCTTATTTCAAGAGTAAACTATTCTGGACATCCTATTCTGGATGAGCTCTACTTTGTTCAAATCATGATGTCCAGAACTGAATAAAGAACCCTAATTTTGCTGAATAACATGGGGGATGTCACGTCAATGTCGGTGATACTGACACTGAAAATCTACTAATAATCAAAATACAGTTAAAACACATTTTCTAATTATAACAATAGTTTAATTTCATTCAGACTCACTGGGCATACCTTACACCAAAGACGTTTGCAGCAACATTGGCTACAATCACCCTATTCCACCAGCCCTAGAAGGACACCTTAAGCAATTTTTGTGCCTTTACATATGCTATGATGGTTATTTGATGTGTCAACTTGGTTAAGTTGTGGTGCTCGGTTGTTTGGTCAAACACCAGTCTAGATGTTGCTATGAAAATATTTGTTATATGTAATTAACATTTAAATCAGTAGACTTTGAGTAAAGCACTGATGCTGCATAATGTGAGTGAGCTCCAAGCAGTCAGTTGAAAGCCTTAAGAAAAGAGACTGAAGTCCTAGATGAAGCAATTCTGCCTCCAGACTGCCTTTGTACCAAGAGACTACATCAACTCTTGCCAGAATTTCTAGTCTTCCAGCCTGCTTTACAAATTTTGGATTGACCAACCCCATAATTGTATAAGGCAGTTCTTTACAATAAATCTCTTCTCTTTCCGTCTCTCTCCCTCTATCTCTGTCTCTCTTCATCTTATTGGTTCTATTTCTCTGATGGACTAATACATCTCTTTTAATATTCTTCCTTTCTTCCTTTCCTTCCCTTCTCTACTATTCCTTACTTTCTTTTCCTATGCTTGACATACTTAGTCAAACATGGACCCTTAGCTCAACTTGCTTTTTGTTCACTAGACAAATATCTTCACCTCTATATATGAATCATGGTTTTCTTGGCCCCATCTCCAAGCAGTTATTTTTGTCATTTCCACCTAATGAGATGCCTCAGTACTTGCTGCCTTATGAACCACAGTTCTTCTTCCCTCAAAACATTGACTAGAATCTCCTTTGCAGAAAGCCTTATGATCTAAACTCTTGTGGCTCTGGTCACTGACACCTCTAGCAACTCCCCTAAAACACATACCTCTGTTATATGCCTACTTTATTCTAGAAACTTTTTTATGTGCTTTTCGTTGTTGTTATTTTTTCCATGTTCTTTTCTTTTGGTTTCATCTGAGTTTTCTTTGATAGATAGAGAGATGATAGATAGATAGATAGATAGATAGATAGATAGATAGATAGATAGATGATTGATTTTTTTTCATGGAGCCTAACATGGGGCTTGAACTCAGGACCCTGAGATCAGGACCTGAGCTAAAATCAAGAGTTGGCTGCTCAATCAACTGAGTCACCCAGGTGCCCCTCTTTCCCATTTATATTAAAAGCTCTTTAATGATATGAAACATGTCTGACTTTTTAGTCTTGCCTAGAACTGTGTTCAGCATACAGAGGCTCCTTAATAAATATCCTTCACTATAACTTATTCAAATAACTTGAGACTTTCTGGCATGGATGAAGGAGAGAGCTAGACACAAAATTAGTTAGAACTTCCATAAAACTAAGCCCCGTTTGGATCATGTTTTAAGACCGCTGAGAGAGTTCAGCTATTGCTATTTATCAA
Organism: Mirounga leonina; assembly: GCF_011800145.1. Lineage (NCBI taxonomy): Eukaryota > Metazoa > Chordata > Mammalia > Carnivora > Phocidae > Mirounga > Mirounga leonina. The sequence goes on along the minus strand of NW_023270807.1, from coordinate 85,501,190 downwards.
GCTTCTTTTAAGACCAATTTCCTGAGGGTCCATTGTTAAACTTTTCTAAGTCCTACCAGTACACACATGCTGAGAAGATTATATGCAATGATGCAGTGCTTCTCAAACTTTAATGTGCATAAAACTCACCTAAAGAGCTTGTTAAAATGCAGATTCTGATTGAGAATGTCTGGGTTGCACCTGAAACACTGCATCTGTAACAACCTCTCAGGTGATGCTGATGCTGCTGGCCTATGGTCCACATTTTGATTAACATGGGTCTAATAGAGAGGACCTAGGCACAAAGTCAGAGCTAAGCCCAAATTATGACTCCCTCACTTACTAGCTCTGGGAAATGCCTAAAACAATGGAATATTGGTAAGATTAAATAAGCAGATGCATATGAAAGCACCTAGAATAATGTCTGGAATTTAATAGCTGTTCAGTAATCTTGATTTCTTTCCCACTATGTGAATGACTATCCCCGTCAACTTGTTATGTCTCTCCTGTCTCATTTTAACTTTGTCAGTTTATAATGGTGGTATTTTTTTCTCCAAACATCTTTAGTTTTTTAAAAAACCTATTTAAATTATTTTTGGTTTTTAATAATCTTTATCTTTGTAAAATAAGAAACTATTTCTGGGCTCCATTCATTTTCATTGGCATACCACATATCATTGTGTGGGCTTTGAAGTCAAACAGACCTGATTATTCAAATTGTTATACAAGTTACTTTATCTCTGTAAATGTTATTTTTCTCATTTTAAAAATGAGGATAATAGTAATCCAGACCACAGACATATGGAAAGGATTAAGTGAAAGCATGTAAGAAAGTTAATCAGGGTTTGATTCATAGTAAGCACTTAGACACTTCTTGAGCTTTAATGATAAGGGTGGCAAAACTACAGAGGAGACTTAATTCACAGACTTGACAGTTCTTCTCTGTCGAAGTCAGGAACAGGAAGAGTGGGACTCAGAGACCTATGATGGGGACATTTGAGTAGATGAGCCTGAGAATCTTGAACACCTAGGGTTCACTGAATCCACTGATTGGCAGAAGTTCCTTCCCCCTTGCAAGAAGACAGCAGCCTTCCCTTTCCTGTAAAGGCCTTACCTGAGGCAGTTGCCTTGCAAGATGATGCTTTATCTTCCTCAAGATCTACTTTTCGTCCTGTATTGTCTACAGGCCAAACAATAGTGTCAAGTCTCAGCAGAGCCCAAATGGGGTCCTCCTTGCTTTGGGAGAAGATAACTTACACATCAAAAAGTTGCTAAATCTGGCAAAAATATAAAAGCAAGAACCAGGAAACTATGTATGAGGGTGGTCTTTAAGGGTATAGGACAAGAAGTGGTAGAATATAAAGGGCAGTAGATTGTAAGGTGGTCAGAAACATTTATTGACAAAGTAGCACTCTCCCATGACTAGAGGTTCAATGTTGTATCAGTCTGCTATTGCCACAACAACCACATAATTACAGTGATGTGCCACAATAAACATCTATTTCTCACTTTGCTGAGGTTTGGCTGATAGAGTCTGGGCTTGGCTAGGCCTGCTCCAAGCTGTGGATTGACTCCAGATCTGCAACTCATGTCTTTCATCTTCCTTGGAACAATGGTTATTCAAGGCATGGTCTTCTTGAGGCTAAAGATAGGAGTTCAGAAGACCAGTCCAATTGTGCATCCATATTTTAAGTTTCTGCTGCCATCATGTTCAATAACCTCCCAATAGCTAAACCAAGTCATGTAGCCAAGCACAACATTCTAAGTATCTGAAAGAAAAAAAATATTTTCATTATTTGCATATGGCATAATTGCCTACCTAGAAAACAAAGAATATATAGATAAAAATATTAGAATAGTAAGAAACTATAGCAAGGTAGCTAAATAAAAGATCAGTGTACAAAGAATTGCATTATTATTTGTTATAAAATATTATTATAAAAAATAATGTATGAAGGATACCATTTATAGTTGAAACAAAAAGGAAAAGGTACAAAGACACAAATCTAACAAAAGATGCACAGGACAAGTGTGGAGAAAATGTTGAAGCTTTTTGAAAGATACTAAAGAAGATTTAAATATTTAAAAATATATCTCACATTCAAGGGTAGGAAGACCCAAAATCATAAGGATATAAATTATCTCCAACAAAATTCTAAATTCAATTTAAAAATGCTAAATAGTTATTTCAGTAATTTGACAAATAATTCTAAAATTTTTATAGAAGAGCAAAAATCCAAGAGGAATGAAAACATTAAAGAAAATGATCAAAAATAATGGGAGAAGAAATATTCCTACCAGATATCAAGATCTATTATAAAGCTAAATTAATTAACACACCATAGTATTAGAACAGAGATAGATAAATTTATCCATTGATAGAATGAGGAGCTCAGATTAAAACTCATACTAAGAACTAGGACAATTCATCATCCATACTTAAAAAAAAAATTAAATCTTTCAATTATATCTCCTCACAAAATGATAATTCCAGTAGATTAGACTGAAATGTAGAAGACAAAACTTTAAATTTTAGAAGACAGTATAAGAAGAGATCATTACAGGGGTGCCTGGGTGATTCAGTCAGCTACCGGTCTGCCTTTGGCTTAGATCATGATCTTAGGGTCCTGGGGTCTAGCCCCACCTCTGGCTCCCTGCTCAGCAGGGAGTTTGCTTTTCCCTCTCCCTCTCTCTCTGCCCCGCCCCCAGCTCATGCTTTCTCTCTCTCTCTCTCTCTCAAATGGATAAATAAAATCTTTAAAAAAAAGAGAGAGATCATTACAAACTTTAAATATGGAACACTTTTATGAAATAAGACAGAAAAAAACTATGAAAAAAGATCAACAAATTTGACTGCATTTAAATTATTTCCAAGGGTCAAGAAGGTTACCATGGCATGAATTCCTTCAGATAGTGAGTGCCAAGTGCTTTTCCACTGTGTGGTGGCATAGAAGTCCCAAGGCTTCTTCAGTGCCTAAAGAAGAGGTAGGGTTGAAAGAACATAATGGGGTGCACAAGCCACCACATGAGAGTTTTGCTAAATTTAGTCATAATTCATTTTTTTAATGTAAAGATATCTACTTAGTAATTTTAGTAGTTATTATTTGATGATTCCAATATCATAAGTTGCTTGTAATTTCCACTAAAATTCACTCAGTGGTTAATTTTCTTATATGATTAGTGATCTTTGATTCTGATCTCTATTTGGCTTATCTTTACCCATAAAAAAATGAGGATGCTTACCTTTGGAGAAGAATTATGTTTGTTTCTATTAGAAGCAGGAAGGTACTACTGACCTTGGGCAATTTTATCTCCCTTGGAAAGTTCCTGGATTAATCCTAGAGTCTTTGATTTATTTCTCCCATTTCGCCCTTGGCCAAAGACAGTTTCCCAGCTATAGCCCTAATACAGGCATGTATATTTAAGGCAAAGTTACTTTTAAGTTTGTTTAATGATGCCTTTTTCAGCACGTATTTTTGTGTTTTTGTTTCCAGGTGGCAGGTTTTTCTGTACTTCCTGCAAGTCCGGAAGTCCAATTAAAACATGTTTTATGTAGATCTCAATTTTTTTCCCTCGGAGAGCCCTTCACAGTGTCTGGTCAGCCAGACTGACTGAAGCCAAAACCTTGGGTACATAATTTTGGACAGAGCCTGGCAGTGGAAGGTTGGCTGTTCTCAAGCTATAGCAATATCTTACCTTGCTGCCAGCTCTGCATTGCTCTTTTCCACCATAGTCTCTTCAGTATAGAATGTTTAAAGGATCTTGCAAATGCTCCAAGATAAAGAAGTATGAAAGATTGCCAGCCAGTGGCTTTCTAACTCTTCACCTGAAACCGTAGTTCTTTCTCTGCTGTTTTTTTTATTCTAAAAGCAAAAAGAAAATGAGCTTAGTCATCATAACCTGTGCCTTCATCTAATTAAATTATATCACAAGGTAAGAACAGAGAGTAAGCTGACTACAGGGCTAATGTGAAGCAATTAAGAATTTAGTTAGCAAATTCTAAAATAGTTTACAATTCTGTTTTCACTTTGCTATTCTGGCCTATAGCCAGATAGAAAAGTGAAAGCCATTTTGCTATTCAAATGCAAGTATAGCTCATCTCAATTTTAAATCACGTATTGAACAACATCATTAGACCACTATCATTTTCCTGCTTTGCTCTAGTTCTAAAAATATGATATACTGTCTGCTTCTCTTCTATTATGTATAACCCATAACAAATAAAGCCTTAGAATTTGTAGTCAGAAAAACACAATCTATCATGATACTTTTTATGTTTCCTTTCACTATGAACCAAATTGTGCATTTAAAATTCTGGCTACATTTAAGATCCTAAAGGCACGTTAGCTACAATCCAACATTTTCTTTCCCTCTGGTGTCAGTTGAAAGCATACTTTCCAAGCTCTTATTCACTCATCTAGCAATGACTTCCCTTGTAGGATTTCCAGTTATATTTTGTTAGTAGCCTTAATAAAGCAAAGAATACAGTGAATAATATAATAGGATCAGAATTTTTAAAAACTGCATATTTCATACTTTCCCCAAAAATGTTATCCACAACATTTCCCCAGCTTTGAGTTAAGTTATGAAGTGCTGATAATTCTACCTTTCAATATATTTATTTTTCTTAAAAAGGTGAGGCAATAAGTTCATGCTTTAAAAAAATTACTCTGCTTCAATCAACCTCCTACATAAAGGAAATGAGCAAACTGGACAAACTGTGTATTTCAGGAAAGGGAAACCTGCCAAGATAGTAAAGAATTATTGGGACAGAATGTAAGAAAATATAGGAGCCTGGGAAGGTGAGCCTGAGATTTGAGGCCATTTTTCCTCTGGGAACATTTCTGATTCTAGATGGGGCAGTTGTGAGGCTAAGCTATGCTTTCAGCAAACTAGCAGGAGCAGGGATCAAAGATTGTGGTCAGAACCTGTCAAAGGAGTGGAGTCCTGGTGATTATTCTTGCTTTTGCTTGTCCATACCTTAAGGGTGAACAAGAAGCAAAAAGACCTCCACAGTGGCTGAAATATGGCTGTAGGCCATGAAATCCTTAAAATTGGACTGAGTTAATCCCAGGTTGGTCAGTACTGCCCAGGCACCTGGTAAAAGCAAATGTAGATCCTCTCTGGAGGAAGATAACACCACCATAAGCCTCAAGATGTTTCTTTATTCAATTTTGCACAATTTCTGGTAAACAATGAAAAATAAGTCACATTAGGAGAAAATAACACATTCAAGGAAATCAGCAGAAATAAAAGCAAGAAACAGATCCAGAAGGTCTCCAAATACTGGTAGTATATGGAGATATAACGGTAAAATAACTCTGCATTCTATGATCAAAGAAATAACAGACAAGATTAAGAATTAGAACTGAAAGTTATAAAGAAAAGACTAAATGGAAATTCTGCAATTTAAATCACATTTACCGAGATTAAGAAATCAATGTTTAGGTATTACAGCAGATTTGACCCAGCAAAGACAGAATTAGTAGCTACAAAAAAAGAAAAAAATATCTGGAAGAAAGCAGAGAGCAAAAGAAGAAAAATACAGAGAAGTGGATATAAGATTTAGAAGATGCAGTGGGAATTCTAATATGGAAATATTTGAAACATCAGACATAGAAGAAAGAGACAATGTAGACAGAAAAAATATTTGAAGAGATAGTTGTTGATGAAAAGCATTGAACTACAGATTTAAGAATCCCTAAAAGCTCTAAGCAGCATTAAAACATTCCATACATAGGTATATCATGGCAAACCCATTGAATCCCAACTGCCCTCAAAAAAACAAGAGAAATAGGACAGTCATCAAAGGACAACAATTGGACAGAGAGCCATCTTCTCAACAGATGAAAAGTAAAAACAATGGAATCACGTAATATATTTACGGGCCTGAGAATAATAACCGCTAACTTAAAATTTTATACCCAACAAAAGTATTCTTCAAGGATGAAGGAAAAGTAAATATTTTTCAGACAAATAAAAATTGAGAGGACCTGTACTGACAGCTAATCATCAGGCAGCAGGAAAATAAATTCAGATGAAAGTTTGGGATGCAGGAAGAAAGAGAAAGCAATAGAAAGGACAAATAGGTGGGTAAATCTCAATGAATATTGACTATATATAACAATGATAATGTGTAATTAAAACAGTGAGTTATTGGTGCAAGGATACATTAGAGCAATGAATTAGAATGGGAATCACATAAACAAACCTATGCTATATAGACTATTGAGTTATTAAAAAGTTAGCTCTATAGAGCAGTGGGAGTAAAATGTACTGGGATAATTGGATATCAATAGTTTTTAAAATGGAAGTTATCCTTTACTTCATATATACACAAAAAATAAATTCCAAGTAGATTTAGATCTAAATGTGAAAAGCAAATAACAAACACTCCAGAAGATACTTGAAGAGAATATCTTCATGACCTTAGGGTAAGGAAAAACTTTTCAGAAGGCAGAAAATGGCACTAACCATAAAGGAAAAGATTGACAAAATGGACTACATTAAAATCAACAATCTCCATTTATCAAAAGACACTAGTAAATAAAAACTTAAACAAAAGACACGATGAAGAGAGTAAAGAAGTGAGTCACATACTGAGTGATAGTATATGCAATACGTGTACCTGACAGAAGGTTCACATACTGAATCTAAAAGAAGATGCCTAAAGATCAATAAGAAAAAGAAATCCCAATAGAAAAATGGGCAAGAGATTTGCATAGGCACTTCAAAGAAGAGAAAATCCAAAGAGGTTAATAAACATATGATAAAGGACTCAATTGCGTTAGTGATCTGGAAAATGCAAATAAAACCAAAATGAATAAACCCCACACAACCACCTGAACTGTTAAAACGGAAACAACTGGCCATCACAAGTGTTGGTGAGGAGGTGGAGCAAAGGGGACTCTCATAATCTGATGATTGGAGTATAAATTGGTAACCTCTTGGAAAACTTACTGGCATTAATTACTGAAGTTCAATTTACATATAATCTGTTGACTCAATAATTCCACCCCTGGGCGCCTGGGTGGCTCAGATGGTTGGGCGTCTGCCTTCGGCTCGGGTCATGATCTCAGGGTCCTGGGATCGAGTCCCGCATCGGGCTCCCTGCTCCTTGGGAGCCTGCTTCTCCCTCTGCCTTTCTCTCTCGCTCTGTTCTCTCATGAATTAAAAATAAATAAATAAATAAATAAATAATTCCACCCCTATGTAGATATCCAATGGAAATGAGCACATGTGCACCAAGAGACATGCTTAGGAATGTTATAGTAGTGTTGTTGCTAATAATAACCCCAAACTGGTAGCAACCCAAAAGTCCATCAAAAGTAGAATAGATCAACAAGTTCTGGTACATCCATTCAATTCTTAGGAATTGCATGAATACACAACTGCAAACAACACTGTGGATAAAGCTTCAAATATAACGTGGAATGAAAAGACTGCGGACTAAAAGAATGCCTACCATATGATTCCTTTCTTATAAATTTCAAAAAAAAAATCGGACACTACATTATGGTATTAAGTGATTCATATGTATGTGATGTAACTATAGAGATAGGCATGAATGTGATTATCATAAAAATTAAGGGAGTGGAAAAAAATTATGGTAGTGGAAATTTGGAGAAAGAGGAAGTAAGAGATACTGGGGTACACAAGGAGTAATTTTGGGTCTTGGCAATTTTTTATTTATTCCTAGATCATGATTACAGGATGTACACTTTGTAATAGATCACAGAACTTAACAATTTTGTTCTATATCTCTTTTCTGTATGTGTGTTTATATTTCACAATAAAAATGTTAAAAACTAAACCAACCCAAAGTAAATAAGATACATTTTAGCCTGAGAGTCAAATTTTTGTAAAGATCACCTTTTGTTATTTTTCTCTTCAGACTGTAAATAGTAGAAAATGATGCATCAAGTGTGGAATATTTCATCTTGAAGGAAAAGGGCTGTACCATGTGTATGTAACAGAAGTTCACACACTTGTTTTGTTTTGTTTTGCTTTTGTTTTTAGCAGTTCATAAAGAGATTGAGTAGCATTATGTTGTGACCAGAAATATTTTCTTGAAGGAGAATATTTTTTCTCTTCCTTCTCTTTTCATACTTAGAGAATACATAGTGAAGAAAAAAACAAACTACCGCAAAAGATACATTCTTATACAAAAGCAACTGAAATTCAGTATAAGAATATGTTGACCTCTCCCTTTTCCTTTGTTGATTCTTCGTTCGTTTTAGCAAACTGCTTTTGAGTTTGTATGTTGTCTCTAGTTTTCCCTTTTCTCTTAACAGTTTCTTCAAATTACAAATACCCCCAAACACCCTTAATTAAATGCCTTTAATTTTAAGTTGAAATGTATGTTTTCTCATTTTCTACTACTTTAAAATTTCCTAACAGTGATGACCTCACTGCTATTCTGAAGTTCAAAACCGCATGCATAGCTACTAATCCATCATGGATTTGTGCCAACTGTCACTTCTATCCTTAGTGCTCAAGAGCACTGGTGAGATTGTGATCATTAGAACCCCCTGAGAATGAGAATCTTACACTTTCATGCATGTCCTCTGCCCAAACTGCTTTTGCTCAAACCCAAGGCTGTGTTTTCAATTACTCTAAAGATGGAGTCAGCTTTATTGTATTGGTAGGGCAGCTCTATGCAGGCTCCCTTTCCTGGACTATAGACATCTTGACGACTTTATGAATAAAACTTCTGTTTGAGTCAAAAATAATTCCATGGAAGAAAGTCTGTGGGATCCGACACCTATTAAATAATGTGTTAAATTAACACCCCGACCTTTCACAACACCCAATTAATCACTAAATCCTGCTCATTGTTTTTCCTGAAAGAACTCAAGCCACCATCATTTCTTGCTCAAATTACTGCAAACGTTTTCTTGCTGGTCTCCCTGACTCTAATCTTGATCCCTCTTTAGTGATCATGCTGAAAGGCAAGGATATCCTCTTACCATCCTGTTTAAAGTTTCTTCCTCCCAGAGTTTCCAGTGTTCTCAGAATAAACTTCAAATTCATTAGTAAGACCCTTCCTACTCAGGCCTCAGATGACATGAAGATGCTCTATGCTCCAGCATTCTGAATTAGTTGCCCAAGATGTGTCATGTTCTCTCCTCTCTCTGCGCCTGTGTACTATTCCTCCACCCAAAACCCCACTTCCACACCTTCCTTCTTCCTGGGGAACTTCACATGGTTAATGGCTATTTTCTACTTGGCCTGTCAGTCTCAGTTTAGCTACCACTTTTTTCTGTGTCTCCTTCTCTAAATACCCAAGTCTGGACTATATGCCACCCACCATGTATTTTCGTAAGATTCTATACTTAGCCCCAGAGCTTTCTTATCACTTTGAATTAATTGCTCTTCTCGTTTTCTGCCTAAACCACAAGTCAATAAGCCTCAGAGGGCAGGGGCTGTGTCTGCAATGTGGCTAAGACCGATGGCTAGCACCGTGCTGGCACCGGCTGGCTACGCTTCTGAAGACCAATAATAACAACCGAATACTGCACCATTGTTCACTATTAAATCATAGTCACTGAAACTCTGAGTGGAAGAATGGTGAGAGCAGGATATATATGTAACAGTTTCAGGATGGACTGAACGATGAAACCATATCCCGTTAACAGATGGGAAAATACTCTAATGATTTGCTGAAGATGTGCTTGAAGGACCTTGTCAAATTTGAGACTATCGTACCCATAAGATTAGCTGCAAAATTGGAAGCCATACTTTCCAAATCCCAAACCAGAATAGACGGTCTGACAAGTGAGTCGTATGATTTACCAATCTATCCTCATAAAAATTTAAAATGTTTAAAAATAAATCATATTTAATTTAACGCTGAACGAATTGCCTTCCTTAAAAATAATTAAATTTCTCGGGAGTGTAACTATGCTGAAAATCCAAACTGTATGATTGCTGCATCTTTAAATATACAAATTTAGTGTGTTTTTGATGAGAAAAGGCAAACTGACTTAAGCCATGAGGAAATTCACATAATGAACTCCATAGGCAGAGCAAGTGATAGAATTGACTAATCCAGACTCTGTCTCCATTTCTCTGCTGTGCCTTTAGCCGTACACCCTTCCCAGCTGGACTGCATCCTCCAATTGGGAACCATATGGCCATAGAGCAGCTCTAGGCCTCTAATTTTTACACGACAACATAGAAGAGACTTTTTTCCCAGGAGAGCTCAGCAATATTCCTTCGTGTCTTAGGTGCCCAAACTGCTAACATGTCACATGTGAAATAATTGCTATGGCCTTGTTGGTTTAGCCCTGGGTTCCTAAACCTGTTACTGTGGCAAGGATAATGGGATTATCTTAGACGAGACATGAACTTTCTTCTAACTTATTGCATTGCCCAGAAGAAAGGTGTACACATAGCTGAAAATCAGGACGTTCTAAGGAAGGAGAAATGGGACAATGGATGCTGAGAAACCAACAAACAATTTCCACTACAGTAAAGAACAGCATTTGTTTCAATCGTTTTATAGCTGTTTTTCAATTATGCCAAATACAGAAGATATCTAGAGTAAATATTTATATTGTAGACTTTTAGTGGAATTCAAATTGAGCTTATACCTAGCTCCAAAACATAAAGGACCACATTTTAGCACATGGTGTATATTAATCTGAATAATACATTCAAAGTCTCACCATTAGAGGCAAATGCTCAAATGTAAAAAGTTCCTCAAAGCCAAAAACCATAGCCATTTAAAAATATTTTCTGACTGGTTAAAAATGGTTTGCTTGGAAGTATTGTGAATAAAATATGTGTACTTAGAAAATAAGTGTGCAGTTCCCAAACTGTGGAATTTACAGTCAAAGAATTGGAATAGACATCTATATTGTTTTGTTTTGTTTTGTTTTGTTTTTAGACATCTATATTGTTAAGTGGATTCAGCCTTTTGTTTCTTAAGTAAAGTAAAAAATACATATGCAAAAATCTGTTTATACATCTTGTTTAGAAAATGCACTTAAGTTATATATTTCACTTTTCTGGCTTCCTCAAAGAAATCATAACCCAAATTTGACAATATGAGCAATACAAAGGCAAAGTAAACTATATATACAACTCCTTTCTAAGTTGAAACTGCCTCAAAGCAAAAAACAAAAGATTTGTTTCATTGTGGGCCTGAGTTGGCTATGCTATAGCAGATCCAGCTTGCGCCCATACCCCCAAGACCATAACTTCGTGCCTTTTCCCACGCAGGAAATTTCATAATATGGGTAACATACAAATTAGAAACACAGAAGTAATTTTAAATCCATCTTTACTTTTGCCATCAATTCATTATTTATATTTAGAATATCCTCAGTTTGTTTAAAGTGTCCTTTAAATTTTTATCAACAAAAATTAAACAAAGTTTAATACAGTTTGTGCCACGAGATTTGGTTAAAAAATTCAAACTCGCCCTTTAAATAAGGTTAAGGTTAGATTTTCCTATCTAGATTGAACCAGAGTAAACACTAACTATATTTTTCTTATGTTCAATCTAGGATCCTATGTAGAGATCATTATTAAGTGGATAAAAATGAATATAGCACAAAACAGGCCCTGAAGAATTTTTCATATAGTGAATTGCCTTTAAAAGGAAATGTTATATGTCAGTATACATCTATATACATATTTCTTTTAAATTCTGAACATGGGAAAATTTCTGTGTGTGTGTGTGCGCGCGTGTGTGTAGGAAATAGAAAGAGACCGTTGTTACGAGAACTTCAGTAAAAGCAAAACTTATTGTCATTTTCCTATTTTTACACGTATATAGTTGACCAAAGCTATCCATTATAAGAAGGAGACATGACTCACAAATCATTTAAAAGCTGTGGAACCTCACACCTTCTCTTAATGTCTCTACACTGCACTTTTTGCTAAGGTTGCTGTGGTTACCAGAGCCTTGTTTTTCTAGGATTGAAAATATTTTGTTACTGAAAAGCACATCCTATTATTTACATAAATATAAATAAATTATATTTATCATGTAATTTAGATAAAGAGAGCTTAGGTCAAAATCAAAATAAAAGACAGGATATTTGCCCTTAAAGCAATGTCTCTTTGAAAAGCCCCAAAGTATTTATAGAACAGCCCTCAAGACACTGTTCTGGCCTTGACTTCATCACTCCCTTCTTGTGAGTCTTCAGCATTGTTTTTCCAATTTCCAACTTTCTAATTTATGCCTCCTGCATAAGAAAGTAGATTCTATAAAGCTCTTCAAATTGCTAAGAAATGAGGGATAAATGCAATAAACACAAAACAATAAGAAAGATAGTCTGTCACAATAAAAGGCCACATTTTTAAAAATCCGTTTTTGCTAAGCTATCCCAGACTACAAAAAAAGATGCACATCTCCCCAATTCATCTGATAAAGACAGCATAAATTTGTTGCCAAACTTTTATTGCCAAATATGTTCCTAAACACATCTCAAAATGGTATTTGCCACTTATCATATATTGATATGGAAAATATATCATGCCTTAAACTCAAAATTTTCCCTGCCTGGATCTGACCCTTCCCTCCCTCCACTCACCTGAATCTTCGTTCTATATGCTTAGACCACATCAAACCTCTAAGGGCAGTTCTGGCCTTGAGTATTTAGTTAGAAAGAAGCTATTTTTTAGGGACTCGACCTCATGTCACTAGTTTAGTCTGGTGCATTGGCCCTTGTTCTAAGATTTGAATTTGGCTATTTCTTGTGCCTCCTTTGAAAAGGAGGTCTGACCCTGAGCCTCTTTTCATAACTAAAGTCCCATAACTGCTGACACTAATTCTGAGGATGACTTCCTCTGACTCTCCTTCCAAGTGGGACACCTGGATGCTGACTTGTCTGAACCTGTTGATTTCAGAACTACTATTGTTTCCACTCTGCTGGACTGGACGGTCGCTTGGAATATAGGATTGGTTCTGTCTCTTCACCATCTGACCAATCCCCACAACAGTTTTGGTTCTGGGTATTAGTCCTTTCAAGTCTGACTCCTTTGGTCTACTTTTAACCAAGCAGTGCCTGACAACGACAGACCTCCCCACCCTTAAGTGCTAATCTTTGTATGTGTTCCCAATAACAAAGTGCTAAAAAAAAAAAAAAAAAAAAACACTAATGTGACACTTCTCTCTATAGGTCAGCTTTCCCATGGAGACACACATACGCGTGCACACACACACACACACACACAGATGAACACATATATAGACACACACAAAAAACCACTAGATGACAATTAATCTCTACTTAGAATTACATGATTTTGACAATATCTAAGGCAGGTTTTTGCACCCAGCAGCCCTTGGTAAATGTTCCTTGAGATTGAGAAACTAGATGCCCAATTTCAGTCATGGCCCCGCTTACTGCTTCCCACTGTACTTTCTAATGATTCAAGTGATTTTTCACTACAAAGTCTTTCCATTCCTATTATACGTTTTTCTCCTCTGTTTTCAAAAGTGAGGTTTCTGGATAAAGTTCTCTTCCAAATCTTGACACCCTTCTTGGCTTGTTAAAACCAAAGTGCCTTAACAGTCCTGTAGTTAATAGAAAATTGTTAAAACAACCACGTTTTATCCAGCGTGCCTATTCCCAGATACAGTTGAATACATACCAACTAATATCAGTAGCGTCTGTCTTCAGATTATAGGCACATTGTTTTTTAATATAAATATCAACATAAAGAAATCTCTTACTACATTATTCAGAGGACTCCACAAAAATATATTTTAGGACAATTGGAAGATAGGAGAGGATTAATATTGGTATATACAAGGCAATGTTTCTATTTGAAATATTGCAGTATCATTTGGAGGGGAGGCCTGAGAAATTCTATGTTACTTGATCAATATGGGCAGTGATATAGTTTTTCAAACTGCAGTTTTGTCTGGCTTTCAGCATCATTTAGCTGTAAATTTAACTCACCACCTCTCTGAATCAAATGCTACCCACCATTACCCAATCGCCTACGCGTATACTTTCACCAATCAATACCTGCTTATTGACACCAACCTATCATATCTTACCAACACTTGCTTCCTGAGCAGCTCCCAAATCCCCATTTCACACAACCATCTTCCTATTTTGTCCTTTTTCAACTGTTTACTTTTTGCCAAGCCTTCAATTCCCTTTCTCTTAGGTCTTTATGCTACCCTCCTCCCACTGAAAAATCCCATTTCTCATGGTTGGGAGAGGAAAGACAAAGGTAATTTGGCTTTGAAGCATTTAAGTAGATTCCTTGCTTTAAAGACTTAACCAAATGAAGATCTATTGCCTTTACTCAAAGCAAAAAATCATTCCATATTTATATGAATTAAAGTTACATGTCTACCAAAAGATGTTTAATTTTGACTTTGTCTTAACTTGATTGTTAAGCAATTATGAAGAATAGAGAATAATAATATCAAACTAAAAAGGTCATTATGGGGATTAAATGAGATTTTATTTGTTAATGTGTTTATGCTCTGATCAAGTTAATGTATTAGTTTGATTTAATCATGCTTTTGTGTAACAATCAGACTCTTGTCTCAGGACAGAATGGTACAAGCTTAAAATCATTTACATAATTCTGGCCCAACATTTGTAAACACATTTAATCAGAATGTAGTTTCCATATAAAACAGTCATCCATTGGCCTAGGAACTAGCTTCATGCCACATTCAAAAAAAATTAATCATAATTATAAATAAACACTATTGTTTTAATGTAATATGTGTCAGTAAAATAAATCAATTAATGGATCAAATTAACATTTTCCAGATAGATGTTGGGGTAGTACCCTTCTTAGTCATGTGTTTCTCACCATAAGATGAACTCTGTGACGGCGTTAATTACCTTCTTCATTTGAATTGGCTATCATTTTCCAAATAAGAAAACCAAGAGTAATGATAGCAAAACTAGAACTAATAAGACAGCTTTCAGTAAGGTAATCAGCTAAATTATTGGTATTAAGTAAATAGCTTTTGTAAAGGTTTCTTAGCAACAGTCAGTTCAAAAATAAAGTGTTTACAAAAAGATCCTGTTCAAAGTGCCAACCACAAAAATTTAAAAACAAAGCAAACAACCCAACAAAAACTTCCAGGCCAAATTTAACAACAAAAATGAAGGAGAAGGAAGAAAAGACGGGGCATCAGGAATAGGAGGAAGATGAGGAGGAGAAAGCATGGAAAATGTTTTTTTAAAGAATTAATCCTTGGGGCGCCTGGGTGGCTCAGTCGGTTAAGCGTCTGCCTTTGGCTCAGGTCATGATCCCAGGGTTCTGGGATGGAGCCCCGCATCGGGCTCCTTGCTCAGTGGGGAGTCTGCTTCTCCCTCTCCCTCTGCCTGCCTGTCTGCCTACTTGTGCTCTCTCTCTCTCTCTGTCAAATAAATAAAATCCTTAAAAAAAAAAAAAGAATTAATCCTTAAATTACACATGTAAAGGAAGAAATTTTATAAAAGGCGTAATAAAGAGGAAATCATCTTACCAGCTATCAAAACACACTATAAGGCCACATTAATTAAAACTGGTGATACAGAAATAGACAAATAATAGAATAATATGATGATGGTAGTTAATTCTATGCTTATATGAGAGGTTAGTATATTAAAAAGGTAACATTTCAAATTCCAGAAGAAAATGGACTATTCAATAAATGATGTTATTAAAACAACTCTCCATTTAGGAGAAAAAGAAATTGCAAAGAATATTTTCCAGATGGATTAAATATCCAAACCTAAATATTAAAAGTAATAAATAATGGAATATAATACAGTAAAATTATTTCTATGATCTCCCTAATCAAGACACAAAATCCCAAAATCATCGTGCGGAGAAATGAGAGATTTTTAAAATTCTTTAAACTATTCTCTTAAACAGACTAACATGGCAGATGTTTCCTTAAGATGTACACTATATTGTTAGTTTTATCACCAAAAATTAGACATAATATATACATGGTATATTCATAACATAGGATATTGTGTTGTCATTAAAAGAGTAAAGTAGGTGTTGAAATATTTATAGAACAATGTCCATATTATATTGTTGAAAAAGAGCAGAAAATTACAAAATATGTCTTAATATGATCCCATTTCTATGAGAAAAGCAAATACATGCACATTTATATATGCCCAGAAAATATATATTAACCAAATTAGCAACTTGGTTACCACTAGTAATTAAAACTGGAAGAACAGTAAGGAGTTTTCATTTTACACTTTCCATACTTCTTAATTGCTTTAACGTGTTTTCTCAATACAAGTGTGTGTTATTTGTGTAATTTTCTTTAAATAGACTTCATTTTTTAGAGTAGTTTTAGATTTCCAGATGTAGAGTAATTTTAGTTCTAGTAGTTGTCAATTTTCCAGTAGTTTTAGATTGTGGATATGGTACACAGTTCCAACAATCCTGCCCCCAGTTTCCCTTTGCATACATTAGTATGGCATGTTTACCACAATTAATGAACCAATATTGATACATTATTATTAAATAAATACATAGTTTATTCAAATTTCCTTAGTTTTATCTAATGTCCTTTTTGTGTTCCTGGGTCCCATCCAGATGTAATATTACATTTAATTGCCATGTCTCCTTATTTCTGACAATTTCTCGGACTTTCTTTCTTTTTTTTTTTCATGACTTTGACAGTTTTGAAGAGTGCTGGTCATGTAGTTGTAGGATGCCCCTCTAATGGAAATCATTTGATTTTTTTTCTCATGAGAAGACTGGGGTTTGGAAGAGTAAGATCGCAAGGGTTAAGTGTTATTTTCAACACATCATGTCAACGGTAAATACTATTAAATTGATTTATGACAATTGATGTTGACCTTGATCACCTGGTTGAAGTAGCCAGGTTTCTCCACTGTAAAGTTCTCCACTATATAAAGTCCTCTCCATCCCCTCGTTCACACTGTACTCTTCAGAAGGAAGTCAATATGCATAGACTGCACTTAAGAAGTATAGATTTATTTCCCCCCCACCTTGAGGTCAGGGCACCTACATAAATTATTTGGAATTCTTCCAACAGGAGATTTGTCTCTTCTCCCACATTTATTAATTTATTCAATTATTTATTTATATAATTATGGATTCACAGGTGTTTATTGTATACTCTGTGTTATAACTAATACTACTTCATTTATTTTATTACTCCAATTGTCCCAATTTTGGACATTGGGAGCTCTTTCAGTTGGCTCCTATACTTCTTGGACATACTTTTAACAGTTGTGTTTTATTTTGTTTTTTGTTTGTTTGTTTGTTTTGAGTAGTTCTTTACTGTTTGGCACCACAAGATGTTCCAGGTTGATCTTGTCTTGTATATTTCCTTCCCCAGCCCCAGAGACAATCATTTCACCAAGGAGTCCCAGTTCCTTCTATTGGAAGAATGGTATTAGAAACCAACATCTGGGCACTAGGCCTGCTCTTCACTACTGGGATTTTGCTTCTAGGTCTCCTCAGCTGACAGAGCAAATAAATATGAATATATACACTAACCCATGTATATACAAATACCTATAAATATTTCTATGTGCAACCATTCATATCCATATGAAGCTAAATATGAGTTTTTACTAATTGTCTCCAATTCTAAGCTATTACCACATGAACCACTCTAGCCTCTTCCTCTTGCTTGTCTGTAGATTCCGGTACAACAGTGACAAGTTTGACTCCCACTATCTACCATCTATTTACTTAATTTTTCAATTCCAGTGTACATATGTCAGTAACAGAATTATTTACCTGTGCCCTCGTGAGAAATGACTTTATCAACTAGAGGGTAATGCTTTTGTGCAGTTCTTTTTATCTTCAGTCTTACAGACTCTGCTCATTTCCAAAGTTATTTAGGTCAACATTTTTTACCCCCATCCTCTTCAGTGAGGTTGTTTCATATATTTGTAATACATGTATATTCTCTTTTTTTAATTTTATTTTACTATGTTATGGTAATCACCATACATTACATCATTAGTTTTTGATGTAGTGTTCCATGATTCATTGTCTGCGTATAACACCCAGTGCTCCATGCAGAACGTGCCCTCTTTAATACCCATCACCAGTCTAACCCATCCCCCCACCTCCTCCCCTCTAGAACCCTCAGTATGTTTCTCAGAGTCCATAGTCTCTCATGGTTCGTCTCCCCCTCTGATTTCCCCCCCTTCATTTTTCCCTTCCTACTATCTTCTTTTTTTTTTAACATATATTATTTGTGTCAGAGGTACAGGTCTGTGATTCAACAGTCCTACACAACTCACAGCGCTCACCATAGCACATACCCTCCCATGTATATTCTCTTATTACAATCTGTATTCCTTCCTGAGATCCCCAACCTCCTTAATAATTTTTTTAAAATTTGCATACATTAAGGTTCACTCTTTGTGCTGTAAAACTCTATGGGTTTTGTCAGATACACAATGTCATGTGTCTACCGTGACAGTATCATTCAGAATAGTTTTACTGCCTTAAAAATTCCCTTTGCTTCACCTTCATCTCTTCCCCCTGAAGTCCTGGCAACCACCGATCATTCCACCGTCTATAGTGTTGCCTTTCCAGAATGTCATATGGTGGAATCATGCAATATACAGCCTTTGCAGACTAGTTTATTTCACTTAGGAAAAAAAAAAAATCTAAATCAAGCAATTAGAATATAATTGATTTGAAGTATAGAGGGAAAAAAAGGAATAAAAATATCCACTACGGACTAAAATTTATAAACACCAGCTTCAAACTACATAGGCTTTATAGCACTTGGAGGCATTGGGAAAACGCTCAGCAAATATCCTTCATGAAAAAAATCCTTAATTCCAAACCTTGCAAGTGAACGCCGGAGCTGTCAGCAGGCCTGCATGAGCCCATCTACTTACGGCAGATGGCCTAAGGGGGAAAGGTAACCTCTAAAAGGACTGAGATTTATCCACAGCTAGAATTCAAACCATTTCAGGGATATGGTTAAGAGAGTAATTTTATTCTAAATTTGTTTTTGCAATAGCAGACCATTTAAGAGACCATGTAATGTTTAAAAACCAAATACCCATAGGTATAATACAGTCAAAAATATCCTCCACATGGCTTAATAGTGTACTATTTAAAGTGCAAAAATTATACCACACAGAAGCATGAAAAAGAAATGTAATAATCAGGCGGTTAAGGGGTATGTATTCTACTTACAGACAAACGATTGTTTCTTGAAAAACGGCATTTCGACAAACTGCGAGTAAGAGTATATTTAAGCCATCAAATACTGTTTGTTACTATTAAGTTAAAAATCATTAGCTAACAAAATATAACTTAAATCTGACACTCTATAGAGATAGACAAAAATAAATCCCCTTGAGTTATTCAGATAGAAGATGCAAATAGTATTTCAAGTTTAGACTTCTAGGTACAGCTTACATTCCAATCTTGCTATATTGTGGTGTTCTTGTTTCATGCCAAAGCCAGGAAGTCCTGAACCAGAAATCTTCCAAGAAAGCCTATTCTTATGCGATATTTAATCTGATTTTATGGCAACTAAAACAGAATAATTTTGGATTGGGCTTCTGAATTTTTTGGCTGCTTATCTAAACTGAATAGAACCAAACTACTGGAGACTTTTGTACTTTTTAGAACACTTTCTTTAAAGGAAAAAGAGTGCTATGTTGTTTCTTTGAACTCCACGGTGGCAGGTGGGCAAAAAATAAATAAATAAAACATTTAAAAATACAATAACAAAAACCAAATCAAAGCTTACAGATTTGAGTCATGACTTCTAGAAAATTCAACTTTTCTTCATTACCTGGCAATTATGAGAAATAAGTATATATTGGCTCCTGCCTGAACAGACATATGTTTCCCAAATCTTCAAGATATCTTGGATAAATGACATCACTTTAAAAATAGCACCCTTGGGAATTATTTGAATTCAAAAGGTTAGGGAGCTGAGAATGCAAGAATCTAAAAAGAGTTTTCAATTACTTAAGATTTTGTTTATGTGAGACCTTTAGAAATTAGTAAACCAATGGAGTGGAGGGTGAGTTTTTGACATGGATTCACATTTTCCATATGAATTGGTGAATTTTTAAAAATTACAACGTGGCCAAAGTGAGAATACAAGGAAATGAGCACCTGCACATTGTTGGAGAGAGTAAATTCTTTTTTTTTTTAAAGATTTTATTTATTTATTTGAGAGAGAGAATGAGAGACAGAGAGCACGAGAGGGAAGAGGGTCAGAGGGAGAAGCAGACCCCCTGCTGAGCAGGGAGCCCGATTTGGGACTCGATCCCGGAACTCCAGGATCATGGCCTGAGCCGAAGGCAATCGCTTAACCAACTGAGCCAGAGGCGCCCGAGAGAGTAAATTCTTATCAGAATATTTTAGTAACATGAATAAAAACCTTTAAGTCACATATATCTTTAAATGGTTAGTTCTACTTCTATCCATGGGTCTGAGGATTTAGCGACAAGGACAGTCATCACATCCTTTACAATTGTGAATATCAGAAACATTATTCGATTTTAATAAATAAAAATACCTAATGCATAAACTACTCTCCTAAATCTTCTAACCTTCCTCATAGCCCCATAAGGTAGATGCTTTTGTAATCACCACTGAAGAAACTCCCATGCAAAGATTAGGTGACTTCCCTGAGTTCACACCCCTAAAAAGTAGCAGACCTGGAGTTTGAACCTGTGCTACCTAGTTCCAGCATCCTTATTCTTAATCACCATGAACCGTGGTTATGGTTAATAACGGAGTTCCTACTGTGTTCCTTAAGATGAGCACTTTACATGTATTAACCTATCAAACGCTCACAATACCACTGCAAGGTCGACATTCTCATGGACACTCATGATCTCTATCCTGTAGGTAAATGAATTGAGGTCACTCTCAGCTACAGGAATGGTTCTTCCAACCTTGTTTTCTGTCATCCTCCCTCACTCCTGTTCTCCCAGTTCCAATTAAAGAATAATCCATTAAGCCTGCACCAGTCAGACTTTCCACTCTCATGGAAACCCATCCCTTCTTTGAGGTCTGGGGAGATGTGGGTAAAAGCCTTTGGATGTCTTTCCTTGATTCATTTCAGAATCATTGTCTTGAGCAGATATTTTTTGTGGACTGCATTTAAGGAAGTGACTCTCTTCTGGTTTCCTTGAAGATGGGAAAAGGAGGAGTTTAATTTTTATTTTTATCAGTATCTTCCAGAACTATGCTTCTGGTTAGGGAACACACTTTGAAACCACAGGTATAGAGCACTTGTCTGATTTCTTGGATGTAATCTGAATATTGTGTGTTTGCTTCTCCAGATCTACTTTCTGCCCTTCTCCACCTGACTCTACGTTCCAGGAGGCTGTCTCTGAGCAGAATGGATAGAACCCATGTATCTCCTTGCCTTGTGGCTCCTGATTGGTTTAAATTAATGGAGGAATTAACAGAAGAGAAAGAAGAGAGTGACATAAGGTACTTATTCCCCAGGCTCCCTCTCTTCCCTGTCATTGTGGATTGACTGCCTCCCTATATGAGGAACACAGATACGATGTTGTCATGAGACCTTTTCCAGGCTCCCATAATTGTTCTCTCTCTTTGCCTCTTAGATCCAGGGTAACAATAGCTTCCACTGCCACTGTTCTTAGGCCTTGGGTTCCTACATATTCCTTGTAGCTCTCCCCAAACCTGCCCACGAATTTATAAATACTACCTTTATTAGTGTCTTCAAATAGCATTTTTAGTGTACCAGCTATTTCCTGCCAGTACCTTGGCTAATACAGTAGGGTAGGTGTTCAGCCTCATATTGTTTCCCCTGCATCCAATGTGTCTAGGGTGAAAGAGCCCTGCTGAGTTCTTTGCATCCTTGAACTTGAAAGATTTCTGTGTCTTTTGCAAGAATGTGGAAATAGCTCAGAGACAGCAAGAGAATTTAAAGAAGTCTGAGCCCAAGATCAGGAAAACTCAGCAATACTCCAACAAGCCCATCGTCTGGTGGGTCTGGGAATCCCTTGGCCGATGTCAGTGTTGAGGAATCACAATGATTAAGCATAAGAGACAAATATATATTTATCAGTAGATGGTAACAGATGAAAACCAGATCACCCTTTCCCAACAAGGGGGACTTTATAGATGTGACGACCCTGGAATTTGGATGGATAGTTGGTCTAAAATGTTTAAATACTGGCAATTTCACAAAGAGAAAGAGAAAGAAAAACCTTGAGTTGACAATGACCAGGAAAATGGGAGGACACAATGAGTTTAAATTATTGTAATAGCCTCCAAGGTAGACCCCAACAATTCCCACTACGAGTGTTTGTGTCCTTGCATGGTACTTCTCGACACTGAATAGGGCTGACCTGTATAAGCAGAAGCATACGGTGGAAATGGCAGAGTATGACTTCCAAGGCTAGGTCATAAAAGACATTACAACATCTACTTTACTCTCTTAGACCACTCATTCTGGGAAAGTCCGGTGCTATGTTGTGAGAATACTCAAGTCCTGCAGAGAAGTCCATGTGACAACAGCTGGCATCACTTTGCCAGCCATGCAAGTCAACCATCTTGGAATCAAATCCTTTAATCTCCATCTATCATTCAGACAACTTATAGCCCTGGCTATCTGAAATCTTGACTCATAAGAGACCCGGGTAACCCAGCAAAGCTACTTTCTTGCACTCTGTTTTTCTTGACACACAGAAACTCTGAATAATAAATGTTTATTGTTTTAAATTGCCAAGTTTGGGGTAATTTATTTCATATCAGGTAATGACTACAGATTTCAGTAACTGGGCATGGGGTGCTGACATAAGAAAAACCTAAAAGGGAGAAAAAGTTTTATAACTGGGCAGTGGACAGAGCTGGAAGAGCTCTAAGAAGAGTATTAGGGAAAATCTAAAGGGCTTTGAAGGTATTGTTAGCAGAATCCTAATGGCCTTTGAGAACTGCCAGTGAAGGCTTAAAGAAAAGTAGGGAGAATGTTATTAGAAACTGGAGGAAAGGAGATACTTACATACTGGCAGAAAGTTTAGCAACACTGCCACCTGTGGTGATGTGGAAAGTAGAAAATATACCAATTAATTAGGTACATTACTTGGAACCCCAGATGCAAGCATGTCATTTCAAGTGCAAATGACAACTGGCCATTCTGGGCCACTAACAGAATGCAAATTCCTCTAGTCAACTAACCTCTCAAGTAACTAAGGAGATTTCCAGGCAGTGTGCTGAAGGTGATGCCTTATTTCTTTTTGATCCTTATATTACAGTGGGAGAAGAGAGAAATAAGCTAAAGGAAGGACTGTTAACAAAAAGGAGCCAGGAGTTGTTCAAGTTGAACATTCCCAACCTCTACAAATGGCTAACACTAAGAAGTGGCTTCTGGGTAAAGATCAAATCCAGGATACTACCAGAAAAACATGGTTTAAAGATGATGGTGAGGGGCGCCTGGGTGGCTCAGTTGGTTAAGCGACTGCCTTCGGCTCAGGTCATGATCCTGGAGTCCCAGGATCGAGTCCCGCATCGGGCTCCCTGCTCGGCAGGGAGCCTGCTTCTCCCTCTGACCCTCCCCCCTCTCATGTGCTCTCGTCTCTCTCATTCTCTCTGTCTCAAATAAATAAATAAAAAATCTTTAAAAAAAAAAAAAAAAAAGATGATGGTGAGGGTGTGACCATAAAATGTCCTGAGACTTCACAGAGAGCTAAGGCATGACCTCAGAACACTGGTCAGTCAATACAATAGGGCTTTTGTCTAATGGAATAAACCTCAATCAGCTCAGTTTGGGGGTAATTTATAACTCTGCAATAGATAACTAATAAAATATGTTGTAGGAAATAGGGTTACTTTTTGTTGTTGTCACACACAACTAAGTTTGAGGCCTTAGAATTCACATCTACGACACTTTAATATCCCAAAGGAAAACACAAATTCAATTAGATCAAAACTGAATTTTCATTCCCTGCCTCATTGTGTGGAATCACTGTCCACTCTTCTTAGTCACTGCTTAGTCCCTTTCCCCAGCTCTCAACAGCATGCAACACACACACACACACACACACACACACACACACTCAACTGATTACTGGATAGCATAGATTCTACTAAGTGAAGTAATTCTCCTAGATTTTTGCAACCCTGGCTGGTGTCTTGGCTTCTAATCCAATCCCTAACGGTCCTATCCCCATGTTATTCCAAGACCGATCTCCTTAAAATGAAAATCAAGTTATAGGCCTTTTCTCTATAGAGAGCTTTATTGACTTTTAGTAGAAAATTCAGCTCAGCACATGAATCTTGCCATGCTTTGATTCCTGACTAAGTTTCTTTACCTTCCATAACTTTCCCGGACAGATCCTTTTCTCTGGCCCTATCAGTTTATAAACACACAATATTTTTTTTTACTCTGTGCTTTCATACATATGGTAAACATGAAGCAGATTACTCTTCCTTTACTTCTCTGACCAGCTAATTCCCTTTCGTATTTTAAACAGCACAAATGTAATATCCCTAACTTATGGGTATAATATTAGTCAAATTACTTAAAATATCTTAGCCTCTGTTTACTTGTAGGTGAATAGTAATAGTACTACCTATATTCGGGGCTTGAAGTGAGGACTAAATGAGATACTGCATGAAAAGTGTTTACTAGAGGTCCCAGCATTGTATCATTGTTTTTACACATTTTCACAGCTCCTCATGAGGAAATTTCTTTTCAAAACACTATGACCTTGCTTAAACAGAAAAGATCTCATCATATGAAGAACATCCTTAGACACTACTTGAGACTTCAGATGTAAACATGGGCAGCCAGTGCAGTCATTCTCTCAACTAGCTGGTCTGAGCCATCATAAAAATATGGATTTCTCTAGCCAATAAAATACTTTCAAGTGCCATTATTTGCATATGATCATAGGCTTACATTCCCAGCTATTTTTCCTTCTATTAATCTTCATCTTAATTCTTTTCAATGTGCCTTTTGAAACATTTTCCCAGTAAAATAAATTCTGCATTGCATTCTTCAAAATACACTCACATGACACTAAAATTTTGCTCTGGCTCTGATGCTTTCAACGTGATGGGTGTTCATTTTCCTGCACTAGGACTATAAAAATGTAACAAAAGCAACGTTTGCATTCTCCTCTTCCCCCTTCTGTGTGGCTACTTCTAGACCATTGCTTAACAACAAAACCGTTTCACAACTCCTGATATATCTGCAAAATGCCTAGTTTTTTTGGATAGAGTCTGATTCATGTCTCCATTTTTATATTTTCTCCTTATCTTTTGGTATTTATTTAAAAACCCATAGAGTCTTTGTTTAAACATTTTATTATCTGAATTTCTTATTGGCCTAATCTTGATGTTTATTGCAATCTGCCCATTTCCCCCTATGGTGGATTGTTTCTTTGAGTGAGTTTATAATGCAGATTATAATCTCATCTTCAGAAAACATTAAGATCGTGTTTTTCTCCAGAGTTGTGTTATGTTTACATTATTATTAAATTATAAAATTGTCATAAATTAATATAGAAAGTGGATATTGCTACTTTAAAAAAATAGTTTCACAGCTTGGGGCTTCCAGACCCTACAGGAAGGATAAATTCAAATCCCAAATCTCAAAATCAGAGCAGAATAATAAATAATCAAGGAGACATCACATAGTGACTCCAGGACAAGACAGGCAAACTCCCTTGTCACCTCCCTGTACTGCAGGCAGTTTGTTTCTGATCTACCATTTCATTAAAATTGCAGTCCTGGCTTTAGGCAAAACACTTAGAACTTCTATCTCAGAGTACCTCGAAGCTTAATATTCTATTTCCAAGGACATAAAGCAAAATCTTTGGCCACTAAGCTTGGCAAATACCCCAGGCAACTCCTACATAAACTCCCTCTTAACTGCTCTGGTATTCATTTTCCTCTTGGGTTCTAGCTTCCAGAAATTGCTTTTACATATGCATGTGTATATGTATATATTTATACACACACATATGAACATATGTTTGAAAGCTCAGTTAGGCATTTAAATGGATATTTGTTGTATTGTATACTGCATTTCCAGGTGGGTACAGAAGCTTTTTCAGGTTCTCTAATCCACTATGTTACCAGAAATGGAAGTGTGTTGGTTTACTTCACCTATTTTTTTTTTTTTTTACGTTATGGTTTCTGCTCATTTCAAACTTCATCTTATTCAGAACTTTGACTTTTCATGGCCCTGCTAAGAAATACATTCTCTTGGGCGCCTGGGTGGCTCAGTTGGTTAAGCGACTGCCTTCGGCTCAGGTCATGATCCCAGGGTCCTGGGAAAGAGTCCCACATCGGGCTCCCTGCTCAGCAGGAAGCCTGCTTCTCCTCTCCCACTCCCCCTGCTTGTGTTCCTGCTCTCGCTGTCTCTGTCAAATAAATAAATAAAATCTTAAAAAAAAAAAAAGAAATACATTCTCTTTACCATTCTCTTTAACTCTTTTCATAAATTTCCTTATTTATGCCCCCAAGAGAAAGGAGGGCTTGTCCTTGCTAATGATCATTATTCCTTGTTTGGGCAGACATACCAGACCAGCTCTGTAGGCCACTGGATTGGCTGCCCCAGTGTTAGCTGCCTATCACTTGGTCCAATCAGCAATGTGCATAACAGTGCAGCCATTTGTATATGGATGGATGCTATCTCAGCAGGCTCCGTCAGTGAGGCAGTCCTCTTATATAGAGGCTATAATTTTTAAAGTAATTGCAAATGACCTCTATATACAATGGCAATGTTGGAAAACCCAGAAATGTGACTTACACCACAAGGGAGAAGTCCCAAAGTCACATGATAAAGCTGTTTATTCTGTTTCTACCTCCTCCAATCATGCCCTCTGAGTTCTTCCTCCCACCTTTCCCACACACACCCTTCATTCCCACTTCAGCTGAGACAAAAACTCCCCGCTGTAGAATTTCCGCCAACTCCAGCAGGTTCACACAAACGGTATGATTATGCTGTCATCAAATTCTCGGAGCCCCAGACCTATAAAGCATCCCAGAGACCATCTCTACTTAGAGTTAACAAGGAACAGGTTGCCATTACCGATAGCTTCTACGGCTAAATATCAGCATTCTCCAGCCAGTGTTCTGACATATGTTTGTTTCAATAATTGTGCGATAATTACCTTTTGTTATCAATAATAAATGTAAAATGTTTATGAGTGATTTGCTTTTTATTCATAATGCCACTTGCATTGACTATTTGCATTCTGCATGAAATTGTAAAAATGAAATCATGAGTAATATATCAGTTAAATATCTTTCACTGAAAGCTACAGACATAGAATTTATTGGAAGGCATCAAGAGGGAAATTAGGATTCAAAGTTTATCAGAGGATAAAGAGGATAAAAGAATAAGGTTTTGGCATACGAAGGAAGACCTCAAAGCTAGGAAGCAGGAACCACCACAGTAGTCTTATAGCCGGGCAAGGACAGTGAGGACCTCACCAACGGGGAAGAAAAAAAAAAACTAAGCATTGTGGTCTTTTGGTTCTTCTACTCAAGATTAAAATTTCAAAACAGAGCATCCAGTGGGTTTGGATTTGTCTTTGACCAAAAGACACCAGGTCTTTTAAAAGACCTTTCTCTATTTAAAAGAAGAAAAGGAAAGGAAAGGAAATAGATGCAAACGGTCGAAAGATACAAAATTCCAGAAATATGATAAATGAGTCATGGAGATGTACTGTGCAGCGTGGTGACTACATTTAACAATACTGTGTTGTATTTTGAAAGTTATGATAGATCTTAAAAGTGCTCATCATAAGAAAAAAACCATAACTATGTGTGATGATGGGTGTTAACTAAACCTAGTATGGTGATCATTGTGCAACACATGCACATACCAAATCATTATGCTGTACACCTAAAATTAATTCAGTGTTCTACGCCAATTGCATCTCAATTAAAAACATAAAATAAAAAGAAATGATTTAAAGGAAAATGAATGTTGAGCAGTGAAAGAAAATAAAGCAAAAGCCTATGTCCACTGCAGCTTGCATCCTGGAATGACATATCACCTGTAACCTCTGTAGTTCCTTAAGTGTTCACTAAGTATATGGATCTCAGCTGAGGAACACCACCACCTGCATAGCAGTTTCAGTAAGCAATGCTTGTCTGCTCGGTTTCCTTTCTTAATGACAAAAGCTAATGAAAATTACAAAACACTAGGAACCAAAGATTTGTTTCAAACCCTAGATGTTGAATTTCTTAGAAAATGCCAATGTTTAAAAAAAATGTGTGGGATGCAGGGAACCCCTGATCAGAAGCATAACCAATGACAATAATGTATGCACTTTATAAATATTCTTAAATCAAAAAATACAAACCTATTATTTATTATAAAACTGAGAAGAAAATATGTTCTGTACCCCCACCTCAACAGCTTCCTTTTTGAACCCTGATTCCAGTGGAGGTTTTGAGTCCCTTCCTTCAGTTTCTTCCTGCTCTGTACTCACTATGTGTGACTCATGGTAAGACTGAAGAAGCAGAGTTGCCAACATGTGGCTGGCATATGCGATCATTCTTGAAGTGCCACTGGGCATGATGTACGGACAATTCCAGACTATTACTTGCCTTCACAACTTTTTGTAACAGGTGCAGCAAATGAACTTCTGCTCCTGTCTTCCTTAAATGCACACAAATAAAGCGTTACCATGTCCTGGATGTGAAGTCATGCCTACTTCCATGAATCGTATTTTGTGTTCATGACTCTGCAACTGAGAATTAGTCATTTAGACCTAATTAGTTTCTTCAAAGTAGGAAATGTACGAACAATTTAATATCCAGCTATAATTTCACATAGTCATAAAACATCTAGAGAAATGCCAATTAAGGTGTTACAACAAATATATGTATTTTTGCACCCTGCCATCAAAACCCTAAATGAACCCTGAGGATCATGTGTTTAAACTGGCTGCTCTCCTACATTTGTAGAGGACAGTCACAATCAAGGGCAAATGTTCAGCAATATTGAACCCAACAAAGTGCTTGACAAGTCCCCATTCAAGGAAATACAAACAAATAAATCTTGTTTCATACACCTTTTAAAAATTGTATTTTAAATTTGATAATTTTGTCATTTGACCAAAATGCATTTATTCAAATAATAAAATCACAGCTATTGATGAAGCAAGCATGTTACCAGAAATAGAAACAATTCTTTGAATCTGTTGCATGTTTTTTTCACAACAAACACATGTATTGAAATGTATAGAGATGTGCAAAACCCTTAGTTTTATTTCTCTATGCATTTAATATTCATGGAGACAAAATAAAAGAAAATTTAATGTGTGGACTGTCACTAAGATATTTTTAAAATCATTTACAATCCCCACAGGAGTATAAGAATCTATTTTGCTAAGGATGAGCAAAGTACATTTGTATTTCCAAGTAAGCTGATAACACTTTTTGCATTTCTACTTTGGTTTAAGTATATATAACATCTCCAGAAGTGACCGGAGAATATTTTCTAGACACAAGTATTTGGTGTTGATTTAATAAATATTTGTTTAACATCCACTAATATGTTTTATAATTTTTAGTGTAGAAATCTTATCCATCTTTTATTAACTAAATACTTAAACATTTAATTTCCCATCTTTTATTAACTGAACTCTTAAACATTTAATTTTTGATGTTAATATTAATGGAATTGTTTTATTTTGTAATTTTTCCACTGTTTGTTGCTAGGAGATTAAAATAATTGATTTTTGTATGTTTACCTTGTATCTAACAACTTTGCTAAATTTACTTATTGATTCTATTAGATAGTTTGCAGATAATCTAACAGAATCTATTTTATTGGATTCTATTTACACAATCATGTGATCTACCTTTTGCTTCTTTTTAAAAATATTTTAACATCTTATCTCTATTTCTTATCTTAGTGAATTACCTAGGGTCATGGAAGGATTCTGAAGAGAAAAATGACCTGTTTGCATCAGTATTTTTAAAAGACATTCTGGTAGAAGTGTATAATATTTATTGAAATGAGAAGTTAGGTCTAGAGAAATCTAACTAAGGAAACATATGTGGGAATTCAGAGAAACACATATTCAAGATTTTTCAGAAATAAAATTGACGGGGCCTTTGGGTGGCTCAGTCGTTAAGCGTCTGCCTTCAGCTCAGGTCATGATCGAGCCCCACATCGAGCTCCCTGCTCCACGGGAAGCCTGCTTCTCCCTCTCTCACTCCCCCGGCTTCTGTTCCCTGTTTCGTGCTCTCTCTCTCTGTCAAATAAATAAAATCTTAAAAAAAAAAAAGAAAGAAAATTGACAAGAGATGGTAATCATTTATAAGGACTGAGATCTCTAGCAAGGGTAGCTAGACATTTACATGAGATAAGGGACATTTAAAAAGAAAGAGAATTAATCAGAAGTAGATTGAGAAAGGGTAATTAAAATGAACACATTTTGAAAACATTTGATATCCAACTCAGATCACATTTACATCTTACAAAACCAGTAATTTTAACACCTCTATAGATTAGGTATCTGCCTCACCCAGGGGAAGAGGGCAGATAGCCCTGGGTAACCATGGTTTGAATCTTGAGCTACAGCTGAGGGATCTTAATGTGGGATCCAAGAAAGTTGATTCACAGGGTGACCAGTTGCCAGGTACCAAAAAAAAAAAAAAAAAAAAAAAGGAGGCCCAATAGGAATTAATTTTGAATAGTCTGTTTCAATAATTAGAGTTATGAAATATGAAGGGATTCAGGTTGTAGGAAACAGAAGCAAATCTAAAAGGAAGCCTAGAGAAAGTTTAGAGAAAGAATAGACTCCATGAACAAACTATAGTTATGGATTAACTTCAGTTTTAAAGTAACAGAAAGCTAAGAGGGGGAGAAATGATCTAAAGACAAAGAAATATAGGTAACAATGACTATTCAAATGAAAATTCAACAAATATTTGAGCTCTTACTATGTTCCAGGTACTTTTCTGGGTTCTGGAACTATAGCAGTGAATAAAACAAACAAAGGGCGCCTGGGTGGCTCAGTTGGTTAAGCGACTGCCTTCGGCTCAGGTCATGATCCTGGAGTCCCGGAATCGAGTCCCGCATCGGGCTCCCTGCTCAGCAGGGAGTCTGCTTCTCCCTCTGACCCTCCTCCCTCTCATGCTCTCTGTCTCTCATTCTCTCTCTCGCAAATAAATAAAATCTTTAAAAAATATATAAAAAAAATAAAACAAACAAAAATACTTGCCCTCATGGAAGGATTATATTTTAGTGTGAATATCAATATAATAAATATATTGAGCAAAATGCATATCATATCAGGATGTGGTAAGTGTTGTGGAGAAAAATAAAGCAAGGAAGAGAAACAGTGTGCACTGAAAAAAAGGAGAACATGAGTTTAAAGTAGAATGGTTCAAGAAAAGCATCACAAAAATGGTAATATGTGCAAGAACCTAAGTTGGGAGCATACTTGACATGTTCAAGGAACACTAAAGACAGTGAGTCTGGAATGGATTGAGCCAAACAGTGTAGGAGGAAGAGAAGGCAGATACGATGGAGGTCATGAAAACATACACTGACAGGTGTATGTGAGGATTCACTATAAATAGGTTGATCATTCTCAGATTTACTTTAATATATCACCCATTCCCTTGATCTGCCTCATCCATTAAATTAAACAACCTATAATATTTAGCCTTTGCCACAATCAAGGTCAAGTTTACTCCTCTTTTTGTACACTGGTTAAGCACTTGCTACTCATTTTGGAGATCCAGTCTCTTTAGCCAAATCAGTTTCTCAGCCCCCCTTTCTCCATTATCCCTTTTTAACCTCGATTCATCTTCCATCCCAACCAGACTCTGTTTTTGGCATGCTGGCATGCAGAAGTTCACTCCAGTTATGAGGGTAACATTACAGACTTCCTTGCTCTAGTGGTCATAAGTTTAGTAAAAACCCTAATCAGGGCAGTAATATTTTCTTTTTAAAATAATATTCCCAGGCAAAACTCACTTCCACTGGAAAAACTCACAAGCCATGGCTTTTGAGGTCCCTCATGGCCTGTGAGCTTGCTTTGGGAAGTCATTCAGCTCACCTCCCATCAGGATTGCACAGGATTGGTAGAACTATAATGATGTTGTGAGTTTGGGTGAAGTACTTAATAAGTAAGTCACTTAATTCCATTTCTTGCAACTTACGTCATTCCACGGGCTCTAGTCATAGGGCATTAACTCTGTTCCTCCAATCAAGCTGCTCCTCTTAGTTGGACACTGAAATAGACAGAAAGCAATTTTTCTTAGGAGTCTGATGTCCTGGCTTAGCTTTGTTCCTTTACATTATTCTTCTTTTCTAGTTCCTTTGCACACATGGACAAAAGTGAGAAGCTCTTGCATTCATGAAATCTCGGAAGTCTCAGTCCAAGGAAGCGATTTGGAATAAAATATGCTGATGTACAAGTTAAAACAACTTTTTTTTCCCTTAAATAAGTGACATCTCTCAAAGAAATGATAGCAGCTTTCGCTTGAAAATAAAAGCTCTATGTAAACTAAGTTTAGAAGACAATGAGAGGCCAGAATACTCAAGTTTGCCTGCCTTCAGTAAATAGAAAACTGTAATTTTAAAGAGCTGAAAATATCTCACAGAAATATCATTTCAAAATTTGGAATGGCCCTTTCTCCCCCAGAAATGCTAACAGATTCACTATTATCTAAGTGTGATAAAATTCAAAGCATATGAACAAATTTCTCCCAATTTTTATAAAATTTTTAAAATTGAAAAGTAAATTATTAGTTCATATAAAATTGGCCAGAATCAAAATGTTGGAAAGGGTCAGGAAACTGGAACAATGTTAGTTTCACCAACCTGTATTATTAAAGCCCAATTCTGCTGCCCTCTTCAGTTATGGACATTTTAGGTGGGCAGTTTGGTAGAGGACCACGGACTATGGGGAGGAAAAGGAATTAGACTTATTCTCGGTGTCCTCAATTTTCAGAACTGACATCAAATATTTGATACTACAATGTAATGGATTTTGCACAGATAAGAGCAAGATTTTGAGATGTTCAAAATTTTCCAAAGATAGAATAAACTTTCTGATCCAGCAGTGAATTTTCCTTTTCTGGGTTTGTCAAACAAAGGCCAAGTGACCACTCTTCTACATAGATGGTTGTGGAAAAGCATTCCCCAAGCTTTAGTCATTTAAAAACTTATATCATTAATTCACCATATTTATGTACCATGTTTTAATTTTTTACCTTAAAATGATAACTTTTTTCCTAAGTAATTTTGTTGAAAGAAAAGGCAATAATATCTGTCATAGTGAAGGCTTACTATCTTGGAATTTTATTCTTTTTCTAAAATACTTAAAGCATTTTAAATAAGCATTTAAGTAACTTAAAAACATTCATTCATGTACTGTCTAAGGTCACCTCATGTTCCACCAGTGGTATACATTTCAACTTCAGGAAATATGCTGCAAAAGACATTTCAGCATAGAGAGGGACCTTTAATGTCCCATTCCCTCTGTGATCTATGATTCTAAAGAGATGATAGTTGCAGAAGCATGACTTTTTCTTTTCTGCTGCTAAGCACATGGTCACATAGAATCTTCTATATCAATTGACTTTTATCATTTCAAAAGTGCTTTTATTATTATATTTTACCCACTGAGCTCTGCATAGAAATAATAGGGGTGAGAAAATAAAAGCACATAAAGTTGCATTAAACCCACATTACACAGTTAGTTCATGATAGACTATGTCTACAAGTTAACTCTGAGCCATATCCTCTCTCCACTAAATTAAATTCACCCTTAGTGAAAAGAATTATTTAGACCATTTGCTGTTTTACACTCCTTTTAATAAAAATATGTTTTCAAATTAGTTGTTCTTTATTTCCTTTATTTTCCCTTATTTCTTAAAATAGGAAAACCATAGCTCTAACAGCAAACAAAACTTTGGGTAAATGTTTCTTGAATACCTTGTCTTTCTACACTTATGTTAAGACAGTTCTGACTATAAAATGCTATTTCACTTAACATAATTATCATTGTAATAATATTTAAATGTTGAAAGAATGTACTTGAATAAATCACATATTTTGTAATGTAATTTTTCTTGATATTATTTTGAGTGATTTCTGATACTCCAATAACTCAATTAAGTAATTTGTATTTTTTTAAAAGCTACATGTATGCCAGCACCAGGATACATGCTGGGGAGATTTATGTAGAAGCATATATTAGTGCAAAGACAATAATCTTACAACCTAATTAATAGAAAAAAATTAACATAAATGGAAGAAATAGCAAATAACTCATTTGATGTAAAAACCATATCGTGATAGATTTTTCTGTGCCTTTGGATAAGATACTTACCCTCTCTGAGTTATTTCATTTGTAAAATAAGAGGGTTGAATTGTTCTTTTAAATCTCTGAAATTCTAAAATTTATGTCTTAGAGTAGATAAGATTAAATAAAAGAAAAAGTCACTTAAGAAACTTAATGTTCTTGGGGTGCCTGGATGGCTCAGTTGGTTAAGCATCTGTCTTTGGCTCAGGCCCTGATCTCAGCATCTTGGAATCAAGCCCCACGTAGGGCTCCCTGCTCAGTTGGGGGTCTGCTTCTCTCTCTCACTCTCCCTCTGTGCTCTGTCTCTCAGATAAATAAATAAAATCTTTTTAAAAAAAGAAACAATATTTTTTTTTGCAAAGAATGCAAAAGAGATCAATTTGATACCCATTAAATAACTTCTGCAAAACACTGCTGAAGTGATACCAATATTTTTTTTTGCTTTTTGTTTTTATTATGTTATGTTAATCACCGTACATTACATCATTAGTTTTTTTTTATTCTTATGTTAATCCCCATACATTGCATCATTAGTTTTTTATGTAGTGTTCCATGATTCACTGTTTGCGTATAACACCCAGTGCTCCATGCAGTACGTGCCCTCCTTAGTACCCATCACCAGGCTAACCCATCCCCCACCCCCTCCCCTCTAGAACCCTCAGTATGTTTCTCAGAGTCCACAGTCTCTCATGGTTCGTCTCCCCCTCCGATTCCCCTCCCTTCATTTTTCCCCTCCTACTATCTTCTTCCTTTTTTTTTTTTAAACATAGAATGTATTATTTGTTTCAGAGGTACAGGTCTGTGATACCAATATTTAAGACTTAATTCAGACATATAGATTAAAGTTGTAGTAAGCTAGTTAACAAATATTTCCTGAGCAATTGTTCATGCCAGGCACAGTTGTAATAGCTGCAGCTGACATATGTAAGAGTTACTATCCATACTGGAGCTTACGTTCCAGAATCAGGGTGGGGTGAGCCAAAGAACAAACATCAGTTATCATCATGATTTTGGATTGTATTGAAAGCATTTAAGTAATAATCATGTCTATTTCTTCTAAGTTCGGTCTTTCTTCCAATGTGCTGCAATCACAAGGCTTCAGCTCAGGTTCTCCAATCAAACTGCTCCTCTCAACTGGAAAGTGAAACAGAAGGCAGGATCTGACTCAAACTTCTAGGAGGTTTTATGGGTCCTTGGGAGAACTATCCCCTAAAAACTACAGGACATCAATGGCTTCAGATCTTTTCTTCAAGTTCCTTCACCTAGGGCAAATCCATCTGTATTCTGGCCAATCTCTTGCTCCTTCTTCTTCCCAGAGGTACCAGTGCCTTCTCCCGAGTAGCTTTCTTGTTAGAATCTAAACTAATCCCAAGCCATTCTTTCACACTATCATCTCATAAGATGATCTCACACATCCTGTAGTTTGACAAACTTCAAGAATGCAATTCTCAACCCAGTCAGCTCTCCTTGGCTCCAGATCAAGCTTTCAGGTTTTTAGGCAGGATCCAAACACTGACTAAATGCAGGGGCTTATATTAAGTTCTCAGGGTGGTTTCATTAAAGCCCTTTTCTCTTGATCTGAGGTAAAAAGGACTCATAACAGACTAACTCTTCTCTTCAAACATGTTCCCATTTCTAACCCTTACTCTTTCCACCCTCTTTATGAGTGAAGGGTTAAGAAGATTAGTTTTGCCATCTTCTTTAAAAATGCGTTATTCAGGGCTTTAAACTTTGTTGTCAGTTTATAAGGAGAACAGAACTTTAATTAAAGAAGGATGAAACTAGCAAAATCCAGAAGGTGGGAAACTTCAAGACAACTAACCCAGTTTTTCAACAAATAATTATAAGAGAGGGAAATAAAAAGAGAGACTGGAGAGATATATCAATCAAATATGATTCATGAACTTTGTCTGGACCCTAATTCAAACATACTATCTATAAAAAAATGTGAAACAAAGAAATGTAAACACTGGCTGGATTTTGGTGATATTAAGGAAACATAGTTAAATTTTTCAGAAAGATATGGGCGCCTGGGTGGCTCAGTTGGTTAAGCGACTGCCTTCGGCTCAGGTCATGATCCTGGAATCCCAGGATCGAGTCCCACATCGGGCTCCCTGCTCAGCAGGGAGTCTGCTTCTCCCTCTCCCGCTCCCCCCTCTTGTGCTCTCTCTCTCTCTCACTCTCTCTCACATAAATAAATAAAATCTTTTAAAAAAAGAAAAGAAAGAAAGATAGTCGTATTGTGGATATATTAAACACTGAGTAATCTTTATCTGTTAAGGATATACATTAAGATTTTTATTTATATCACATTAAGATATTATATATCACATTGAGTGCTATGATGTCTGGAATTTGTTTCAAAATGATGTATTAGTAGAGGGAGTAAGGATAAAGATGAAACAAAGTGATATGTGTTGGCCATGTGTTGAAGCCAAGGCATAGATACTAAGGATTCATTATACTATTCTATCAACTTCTGTAAATATTTGGAATTTTCCATGAAAACTAAAAAGGGAAAGCACAGCTTCCTGCTCTCACAGGTCTCTCTGAATTGTGGCATTGATTGTCTTGATGCCTCAACTAAAATATTCATTTAACATTTTTCATATAAGGTATTATAAATGTCTATATGGCCAATTCATGGGTTGTCTAATATCCAACTTACTTTCTATCATACTATATTTCCCCTCCCTGAAAGCTGAGTCTGGACAACTGGTCCACTCTTTCCCCAACCCCTCCAAAATTGTGTTGGATGGTCATATCGTGCAGGAGCAGCATGGTATAGAAAGTATCTCCCTGGATTTTTTAGTCTATGAGTCACTAATTGTACACTTCGAAATTTCTTCTACCATGGTAATTCTGAAATTAAATAAGTTCCATCATGAAATTTTGTGTGGGAGACAGCTATACTTCTTATCAGTCTCAAGGGAGTGACTTTATTTTGAGGTCAAATATTTTAAATTACATTCATTAATGCCCCAATTTTTATGACCCTTTGACATAATATGATAATGTAGATGACTTATGAAATATCAGTTGCTTTTGTGGAGTAGGCTGGAACTAAATACCATTTAGAGTTTTTTCCTATGATGACATTATGCCATCCTAAATCCTTTCTCTGTAAAATTGCTTCTCTTTTTAGTATCTGTTGTAAATCTCATGATTGATTACAGAAATTTGTCTGCAGGGCCCAAAACTCCGACACTTATTTCTTGTATTGCACTCTTTATTAGGTTGTTATTAGGTTATCCAAAAATAACAGTGACAAAAGCCATTATGAGGACAGGCATTTACAGGAATTTTAGGGTAAAATTCATGGAAAGCAAATAAAAAGGAGCCACATAATATGTCTCACTTTCTCTCTACTCAAATATTCTTTTTTTTAATAATACGGGTAAAAGAGAGGGTAAATTAAACTTTCTCACCACTATTAAACATTACAAGTTACAGATATATTTCAACTAGGCATCTTTAACATGTCATAAATTATTTAAATTATCTTCCCTTCCTTAGGAATGGCAAGGAAATCTCAAACACACACACACCACAAGATGACACTGACTTCATATCACTAAATTGAAGTCCCCAATTTCCTCATATCATTTCCTTGCACAATAAAATAATAAGATTTGGACATGTAAAATAAAAAAGGAGCTATAATCTCATCAAAATGTGTAGATAATTACAACTTAATGTCTTATTAGCAATTGAGGAAAAGACCAAAGTTTGACCCTATTCATTCTCCAGTTAAAGGAGAATGACATGGAACAGGTTATGGCCATCAAAATTATACACAAAATGTTGGAAATAAATTAAAACTTATCACCCAAATATCTATTTATAAAGATCAAAACCACTGGATTATGAAAAATTTGAATGTAATGAATGAGACCAATAAACCAAATTGGCTTGATAATGTTTTTCATAGATTTGCACATCTAACAAATCAAAAGAATGCTGGTATAAGTTGATAAGTTGACTTTGAAAACAATTACCTAAGTATGTCATACAAATGCATTGAAATAACTGGGATAATGGGGCGCCTGGGTGGCTCAGTTGGTTAAGCGACTGCCTTCGGCTCAGGTCGTGATCCTGGAGTCCCGGGATCGAGTCCCGCATCAGGCTCCCTGCTCAGCAGGAAGTCTGCTCTCCCTCTGACCCTCCCCCCTCTCATGTGCTCTCTCTCATTCTCTCTCTCTCAAATAAATAAATAAAATCTTAAAAAAAAATAACTGGGATAAGGTAGTTACACAAATTATGAAGTACCATATACCTGAGAAGGTGCCTGACCAGAGAAAACTGCTTATGCTAGAATATCAGCCAGTAGGGGAGAAAAAGAGAAACATATGTTACAAATGCAACTGAGCAAAAACCCCGAAATCGTCTTCAGAGAATTTTGTATTTTTATCAATTGCTTGGACTTACCGATGATATCATTACAACATTAGATGGATGGTTGGCTCTTGATAATAACTATATATACAGTTCTTATTATATATTAGAAATTGTCCTAAGCACTGCATCAATCCCTGTAATCTTCATAATAATCCTATAAGAAAGTATTATTATGATGCTTGGTTTTAACAGGCATAATAACAGTAAACTGAGGCACGAGAAGTTCTATAACTTGCCCTAGGGAATGAGTAAACCAGAGCCACTACTCTCTACTACCTCTTGACTTTGAATAGATAAGACTAATTTTCATGAAATAATTAGAAAACAATTGTAAATGTATTACAAAAGCTATATGTGCATACCAAAAAAAAAATGTGGTGAATGGATATGTGTTTTGGAGAAGAAACATGGCCAAAAAAATGAAAAAAAATTATAATATTTAATTGGGGCAAAATGCAAAATAAGGTAATATCAAAAGACATATGATACATCATAGTCTCAGCCTGAGTTAGCAAACTAAATTAGAGTTCAAAAATCATAAATAGAACCCCAAGAAATAAGAATCTTGAGAATGTACTACCAACATACTTGGTCAGATTATTCTTTGCCACCATGCCATCCCTGGACAAAGCTGAAGCTCAAAAATGTAGGTATAAACCATCCAAATAGTAAATTTATATTTTCTGTTTTCCAGACACTGTGCTTTATTAGTAGTATTACTGTTATTTTCATTATTACAATAAATACAAAAAATCAATTTTTCTTTGTTGTGATCCAAAATAAGTATTGAAGCGAATAAGATAAGCTCAGCAAGAATGATAAGGACAGGCTGGACATATTGAAGACTGTTGAAAAATACAGGTCAGAAGTCCTATGGAATTGCAGCATTATTGACAATAGCCAAGGTATTGAAATAACCTGAGTCCATCAATGGATGAATAGATCAAGAAAATATGGTATATCTATACAATGTAATATCATTCAGTTAGAAGAAGAAAAAAATACTGCCATTTGCAACAGTATGGATAGAACTTCAGGGCATTATGCTAAGTGAAATAACTCAGAGAAAGACAAATACTGTATGATCTCACTTATATGTGGAATCTAAAACAACAACAACAACAAATTCACAGAAACAGAAAAGAGATTGGTTGGGGGTTGGGGAGTGGGTGAAATATGTGAAGAGAGTCAAAAGATACAAACTTCCAGTTATAACATAAAAAAGTCCTGGGGATCTAATGTAGAGCATGGTGACTAAAGTTAATTATACTGTATTGCGTATTTGGAAGTTGCTAAGAGAGGAGATCTTAAAAGATCTCATCACAAGAAAAAAATTGGAACTACATACAGTGATAGATGTTAACTAGACTTATTACAGTGACCATTTCACAATATATACAATATATCAAATTATTATGTTGTACAGGTGAAACTAACATAATGTTACATTTCAATTATACCTCAACTAAAAAGAAGACAAGAAAGACAGAAAGAGAGAGAGAGAGAGCCTGCAGAGATAATCATATCTTTGCTGGATAGAGAGGAGCTAGACTGGCTACTGTTCCCTTGTATGAACTTTGAGTGAACTTTTTCCTATCAGGGTTCTCGTCAAAGTAGTCCCCATAGTGAAAAGTTGTGAAGAGATATTTTATGGCTGATGGCAAAGATTTTTTTTTTTTCTAGTGAAGGGCAGAATGAAATGCTGCTTTGAAAATGGTAGGATTTAGTTTAGACTTAGGAGAAATTTCTTGACTGTAAAAATCTACAGTCTCTGTAGTATCATAGGAAAGTAAATTGTTGACTCACCTAGTATTTTTATGACTGAAGAAGAAAAGGCTCTTGCTGGCCTACCTGGAAACAGGGGGATGAACTAAATGACTTCAAGGATTCCTTCCTGCTAGTTGATTTGGGGATAATTACAGGGAAGAACAAACACAGTCTACTGTTGGGTCTCTGGTATATCCTCAAGCAATTTTTAAAAAGTTAAAAAAAAAAAAAAAAAACACTTTAGGGTACATGAACTTGTAATGATATCTTAAATACACTTACATCAAAATCTTTGCAGATGTGAAAATATGTTTCTCTTGCCTTCTTGTATCTAGTATCTGATGTCCTTGGCAAATTTAGTCCTGGTGTATCCCTAGCACTGAGGCAGGGGTTTCAAATTACTGATGAGGTCTTCTGCCTCTTTAAAGGTGGTATTAAGAGTACCTAGGAGTTCTGAGCAATATCGTCCCTTTTTAGATCTGTCCATTCATCACGATCCCGTGCCAGAATTTGTTAGGTAAACATGATTGACAGACAGCCATCTTTATCCTTTATATGGCTGGAGGTCAGCCCTGGTGGAAAGTAATGCTTTTTTAATTAGCTGTTAGAGGATTGGGTTTCCTTTGTGTGCATTGCATGCTGCTCTCTGTCTTAGCCAGTATCCAAAGTGGGTATCTCTTATGCCTTTCGTGCTTAGTATAACTCAGATGACTGAAGAACAGTCATAAAAGATTCATATTGAAGCTGTTTTATAAAATTTGCACAGCTGGCAAAAAAATAGAGAGAAAAAACATACTTGAAATAACGGAGTCCTCGGAAAGGAAAATGAACAAACTTTTCAAGGCTATCTTGGCAAATAGTGACTGCAAAGAGAAAATGGTTTTGTCACAATACCTCCGCTGCAAAAAAAAAAATAAATAAATAAACATAATTTTTAACTGTAATGTGCAAAATATAATTTACCTCCAAGGAATTGGTCCTTCCATTGAAAGGTAAAATAAACCCCTGAAACACTTTTGGTTTGGCAGAGTTTGCAAGAAAAACAGAGCAAGCATTCGTGACTAATTCAATGGCACTGTACTTCTTCCGGATCTTTTGTGAAGCAAGATGTTCACTTCAGAAAAAGCTGATGATTTTTATGCCTAAAACAATTAATTCCACAATACGTGAAACCACTGTGAAATGAGAATGGGTGTGCACAGAACATTAATACATATTCAAAACACATGCTTTATATTTAAGTGTGAAATTGATGGGCTACAAAAGAAACACTCTCAACCTTATAATATAAACTACTAAGTAGTTTATAAAAACAGTAACTAGATATGATGATTCAGTACAAGGGCTAATTTATATTAAGATCCTAAAAATAAATTTTCTAACTTATGAATCAAAAACTCAAATCAATTATTGCAATGCAAGGCA
This sequence comes from Mirounga leonina, assembly GCF_011800145.1. Classification (NCBI taxonomy): domain Eukaryota; kingdom Metazoa; phylum Chordata; class Mammalia; order Carnivora; family Phocidae; genus Mirounga; species Mirounga leonina. The sequence continues at coordinate 85,459,386 of NW_023270807.1, read as the reverse complement.
AAAATAGACCCCAACTCTCTTTTGTCTATTTTTGTGTCTAAGCTAGTCTACTGATTTTCTTTATTGTTTTCTGTTTCCAGTTTCATTGCTTTCTGATCTTTTAATTATTTTCTTCTTCTTAAGTTTATTATACTCTTCTTTTTCTGGTTGTTTAAAGTGAAAGCTTACATAGTTAACTTGAGATGGTTCCTTTTTTGAGAACTTCCTTCCACCGTGAACTCTCTCTCTCTCTCTCTTTTTCCCATTAAGAGGTGATATGGTGTTTAAGAGCATGCAGTCTGGAGCTAAACTGCCTGGGTTTGAATCTGAGCTCATTTACCAACTGTGTGATCTTGGGGAAATTACTTATGCTCTCTGGGCTTCAGTTTTCTAATCCATAAAATGGGACTAAAAATACTTCTTGCCCGTTTAACTGTTGTAAAGAATAAGTGAGTAAAGATACCTACAGAACTTTGAAGTTCTTTGCAATGTGTGCAATCTGAGTGTTATTATTCTTGCAAGTGGCATGGATTTATAAAATACGTGGAGTATACATCAGGTATAGTCTATCTTTTAAAAAGCCAACTTCATTTAAATAACACATTACCAATAGCAAATAATTTATTGGGGTTTTGTTTGTTTATGCTCCATTTCTCAATGCATCAATGTATATATGTGCACAATATGGAGTTGTACTTAAAATAGAAGAGGAAAATGAATTCATCCACTTATAATGTTGATGACATCATCATCTATCTATTACCATGAAGGTATCCACGCCAGTGTGTGTAATCGCAACCCAGAGGAACTTGAAGAAGTCTCTGTTGCATGTCTTGTTTATGACAAGAATTGATTCATCATGAATTGTCCTGTTAGCTAATTAAGCTCCAGAAATCAATTCATTACTAATCTATACCCACTAATAAATGTGACTTTATTTGGAGATAGATGTATCGTTTAAACAACCAACAACCTGCAAAAGCAAAGAGTTCACTTAAAGCAGTGACTACAAGGCCAGATGAAGTGCACGATTTTAAAAAAACTCAAGGCTGACATGCTTTTAAGGGATTCCCCAAGATATAGCTTTGCCAGTTTGTGCTCGATGCTGGGCAAGCAAATCCTTTGCCGATTCGTCTTATAACTTCAGGCAGCAAAACTGGTCCGTACCATCAGAAACGTGGACCACGTTTGGAATTCACTTGAATTTGGGGGATGCTAAGGTTGAGTTTTTCCCACCAAAGGATCATGACGGCTGTCAAAGAAATCCACATATAAAATGTGCTTGCCGAGGTTTAAACAAGCCGATTTATCTGTAGCCGCTCTGGCGGCAGGCGACAATGCAAAGGTCACTAAGCAAAGCGCCTGAGGAGTGTCGCACCACGTGCACAGCCAAGATTCTTGCTTTTGTACCATTTTTCACCAACACATGGCATCTTTGCCTTCAGTGTGTGACTGTGGGAGTGGTAGCCAGGGTGAAGACAGGAATTAAAATGCGGTGGGAAATCATCCACTTTCTTGAGCACTTATTATATGCCAGGTGCCGTGCTCGGTAAGCCCACTATGTATTATTCTCCTTTGATCAACTGAACAAAAGCAATCAGAGAAAAGCCTTTCAGAATGAATGATTATTTGGGAATTGGAGGTTGCAAAGAGGAGGTGTTTTGGCCGGCTGGGATACAAGTCACTGACTAAGATTTGTAAATGCTCATTTTAAGAGGGTTTTTATGCATCTCTTTTCCTCTCCTTTATGTGACTGCAGGGCTCTCCCTCATACAGCCAGTTTTCTTCATTGCTGTAGGTGCACACACATCCACATATTCGTGAAGATATAAAGTCTAAAAAACCTGTTACAGGAAAAGGTTGTAGCTGTTCCTTTTTTTTAAATCTTATTTCCTTTCACTGAGACCCAGTTTTGAAGGGAAAATGCTTCAGCTTTGGTGTTTCATCTCATTAAAGTACTCCACGGAAAAGAGTTTGCTAGAAATTTATAAACAAGTGCAGCATTCTGGGTCTAATTAGCTGGAAGGATACCTGTATAAATGGAATCTGTCGGACACAATAAGCTGCCCTTCCCCCACTTACTTATATAATAATCCTGGCTTTCAGAAGACTAATCACTACACACCATCTACACAGCATCTAATTTCCTCATCAAATTTCTCTGCTGGGTTTAGCCATGCTTGTCAACTTCCCAGCTCCCTCTTCAATAACTGGGTTTATTCTTAGTGTCTCGCCAATAAACATTCCTATGAGCAAAACCGTGAAAGAATGAAGTCCAAATTTCTTTATCGCTCCCTCTTTCGAGAAGGGTTTTCTGCTCAGACTCCTGGGAAAGGTCACAGGTAATTTTGGCTGGTCACTTTAGGGTGGCAGGATTGCAGCGAGCACATTGGGGCCTTTTGTTTAAACGACCCCCTGACCACCAAAGGTGACCACAAGCTGCAGGGAGACCGTTTAGAAAAGCGCACAGGCGGTCATGGAACCAAGTCTGCCCAGTTCAGTCTCCCTTTCAGCACAAATTAAGTTGCTCATATTCTGCGTCAGGACAAATGTAGCTTTCTGCAAGCAAACTTATCTTCCCTTTTGCTTATGTGCTCGGCATTGCTGAGGGTTTGCAAGACGTTTTAAGATGACTTATTGTGGCAGAGAAAGCTACCGTGAATGAACTGAAAGCCAAATCCTTTTCATATTAATTTTATCAATGGAAAGTTCATTTAAATCTTTCCCACTGAGTATCTCCAAAATACATGCCTTTGTAGGTCTCAAAAGAGAAGTGGGGGTGGGGGGCACCTGGGTGGCTCAATCATTAAGCGTCTGCCTTTGGCTCAGGTCACGATCCCAGAGTCCTGGGATCAAGCCCTACATCGGGCTCCCTGCTCAGTGGGAAGCCTGCTTCACCCTCTCCCACTCCCCCTGCTTGTGTTCCCTCTCTCGCTATGTCTCTCTCTGTCAAATAAATAAATAAAAAAGAGAGAAGTGGGCACCTAGTAAATTGTGTAAATACATAACTACTGAACTGGTTATTTCTAAAATAGTATTGGCGTGTGGTGCTGGATGGGTGGAATTATGTACCCCCTCCCCTCCACTTCCTAAAAAGATATGTCAGAATCCTAACCCCCTGTGCCTTGGAATGTGACTTTACTTGGAGGTAGAGATGTTATAGAAGTAATCAAATTAAAATGAGGTGCTTAGGATGGGCTCTAACCCAACATGACTGGTGCCTTATAAAAAGGGGAAATTGGACACACACTGGGAGAAGGAAGACAAAATTGGGGTGAACAGCAGAAGCCAAAGATTGCCAGCAGACCACCAGAAGCTAGGAGAGAGGCATGGAGCAGCTCTCCCTGACAGCCCTTAGCAAGAATCAACCCTGCTGACACCAGGGGCTTGGACTTCCAGCTTCCAGAACTGTGAGACAGTACGTTTCTGCGGCGCAAGCCCCTCCGTCTGTAATATTTCATTATGGCAGCCCTGGGAAGCTGCTAGCAATGTGAAAGATACATTCCAGGGTATTAAAAAGTAATCATCGCCCTGAAAAATCATCCTATGCCCGCAAATAAGTCAGTAGCAGTTTTAGAAGGATAGGTTAGCGAGACTCTGCTGTAACACAATTTCTTCTTGAGCAAGTTAGACTTGGTATCTCCTCCCACCTCTGTAACCATCTACACTGCGTAAGTGTTCCACTACCCTCTGACACTAATAAAACCTCTAAGCCAGAGTTTCTCAACCTCTGCACTGTTACCATTTGGGGTCAGATAATTGTTCAGTGTGGGCTGTCGTATGCACATTGTAGGATGTTGAGCAATATCCTTGGCCTCTACTCACTAGATGCCCATAGCACCATCCCCTAGCACTGTGACAATGGCCGCAGACAGTTTCAATATTCCCTGAGAGGCACAATCACCCGCGGTGGAGAACGACTGCTCTGAACATATTTTCAGGGAGCGATTGCAAACTTTTAATGAAAAAAAAAAAAGATTTATAATTGATGTTCCCTAATCCACAGTCTTCATGGTCTTCGGAGACTTTTTCCAAACCTTAGTAAATGAAAGCCTTGTTTTATTCACAGGCAAACCAATCATATTCAATCTCAATTATTAGCATTCACCGAGGGCTTCTCATTGACATCTTAGGTTAGGCTGGAGGTTCCTTGCCACGTGAATCTTATTAAAGTAGCCTTGGAAATCTACCTCTTTGTATCTGGGAGCTCTTACTTAAGAAATGGGTCAGTTTAGCAACTGTCACCTTCCCCCTGTCCTGAGGGTGAAAAGGAAAGTTTATGTGATTAACTTCCCTCCATCCAGAGGAAAGGGTGGTCTTCCAAGGCTGTGGGGCACCTTGCCAAAGTCAATACTCAGGAAATGTTTGTTGGATCAATGATGGCTCTTGTTCCTCAAAGACAAGAAATAAAAATAAAAAGTTTCAGGCAAAACATAGTACAAGATTATTATATTGGTAAGTTCATCTTTAGTGAGTGAAATAAATCTATTCTTTTTATTCTATACCATTTTTTATACTACATGTTTTCAATCCCAAAATATGCATTTGACCCCAAAATAGAAAGTTTTTCTTCTTTGTGGGAGGAGGGTTGCCTTGTGTAGAGGGTACCAGTATTTGCCATCTTGACACATTATCATAGTGTGATATTAAGATCCCAGGCTCTGGATTCAGATAGACATGGATACATGAGTTTGAATCCCAGATGCAACAGGGAGCCATCGTCTTTTGCCAGTTCCTTGTCCCAACATAGCTTTGGGTTTTGTTTTGTTTTGTTTTGTTTTTTTTAATCTGTAAAATAGGAATAATAGTACCTGATAGAGTTATTATGGGATGAAATAGGGTAACACTTGCAAAACACTTAGTTTGGATAAAAGCACAGTTACCACTAATTATTGTTTTCAGAGCTGGACAATTTCCAAATTGATCCATATAAATGTGTTCTTCCCCTAAATCTTTCCAAATGACCAAACTTTACTGCTGCAGAGATACTTTCCATGGCTTTCCATGATAACAATATTTAAGGGAAGGTTTTCTAAAATAGGGGTGAGCAAACATTTCCATAAAGGAACAGGTAGAAATATTTTAATCTTTTCCAGACAGTCTCTGTTTCAACTACTCACCTCTCCCATTGTAGCATGAAGACAACCATAAGCACAATGTTACCAAATGAACATGGCTGTGTTGCAATAAGACTTTATTTTCAAAAACAAGGGACTGGCTAGGTTTGGCCCATAGACTCTAGTTTGCTAATGCTTACTCTAAAAAGAACAAACAGCTTTCCCTTTTCATGTATCGTTACCCAGGCTTTGTATGTTGGTGCTTCATTAAAAAAACAAAATCACTTCAAATATAAACCATGTCTTATCCTTTTTCTTTAAAGCTTTACATTCCTCTATATGATTCAGAATAGTAGCAATTAAACTGCGCTTACAAGTTGTGAGATGAAATCAAGGCTGAAAACATCATTTCACTTCTGCTCAGCAATACAAGTTGAGCATGCGTGAGCATCCTGTCCATGCCATGGCTCAAGGAGTCTCTACAGAAGCCTGTGGGTGCGTCTGAGTTGACCCTTCTCCTTCTGACTTTATGAACAACAGGTGAAGACAGATCTCCTGGTGTGACCTCCCATGATACAGGAGCCCTATAGCAGGATCTGCATCTCATACATCACAGTGGCCATAAAGACTCAGTGCCGGAACCATCATAAACACTCAAGATTTTGTGTCCAATTTATGTTTACAAGTCTTTGCTCCCCTGTGGTCCAGACTTTGAGTGTTACACAGTTCAAAGAACAGAGTCCAGCTTACAAAAGTCATTTCCCAAAAAAAACCCTCAGTCATTTCTTTCTTTTTTTTATTTTATTTTATTATGTTGTGTTAATCACCATATATTACATCATTAGTTTTTGATGTAGTATTCCATGATTCATTGTTTGCATATAACACCAAGTGCTCCATTCAATACGTGCCCTCTTTAATACCCATCACCAGGCTAACCCATCCCTCCACCCCCTTCCCCTCTAGAACCCTCAGTTTGTTTCTCAGAGTCATAATCTCTCATGGTTTGTCTCCCCCTCTGATCTCCCCCCCTTCATTTTTCCCTTCCTACTATCTTCTTTTTATTTTTTTAACATATAATATATTATTTGTTTCAGAGGTACAGGTCTGTGATTCAACAGTCTTGCACAATTCACAGAGCTCAACCATAGCACATACCCTCCCCAATGTCTATCACCCAGCCGCCCCATCCCTCCCACCCCCCACCACTCCCGTGACCCTCAGTTTGTTTCCTGAGATTAAGAATTCCTCATATCAGTGAGATCATATGATACGTGTCTTTCTCTGATTGACTTATTTTGCTTAGCATAATACCCTCTAGTTCCATCCACGTTGTTGCAAATTGCAAGATTTTGGTTTTTTTGATGGCTGCATAATATTCCTTTGTATATATATACCACATCGTCTTTATCCATTCATCTGTCGATGGACATCTTGGCTCTTCCCATAGTTTGGCTATTGTGGACATTGCTGCTATAAACATCGGGGTGCACGTACCCCTTCGGATCACTACATTTGTACCTTTGGGGTAAATACCCAGTAGTGCAATTGCTGGGTCGTATGGTAGCTCTATTTTCAATTTTTAATACCATTGAGGGAATTTGTAGAGCAAAGAATGACTCTTTAAAATCCCACTTGTGCTAGCACCTGCGTCTATGTTTAATGTAGTTTATTTCTGAAAGATTTATTAACACCACCTACATGTGGGACAATAGCACTCGCACCAGGGATATGGGATCTCTACTTCCATGGTCAGGATAGTCCCCGCCTGACAAATTCCCCAAAACAAAGCCCCAACCCTGGCATCTCTTCCTCTCCCTTTCCTTCTGGGTTGTCCTTTATAAAGCCAAAACGTTAGGCTGGTGACAAAGAAAGAAGTTAGCACAGAGAAAAAGCTAGGAACCTCATGAATAATTAATAAATCCCATAACAAAAATACAATGCGTCTTGATTACGATGCTGTGCTTTGAAGCCTGAAATCAGGATTCAAACAAACTCCAATCCCTTTTGAGAAATGAAAGAGTAGCTACTAACCCTAAGGCAGAGAAGAAAATGAGATGTTTGAGGAGAAGAATGTAAGAACCACTGCCACCATTTATAATTTGAAGTTCCTTATAACAGGTAATTTGTGGCATCCACGGTGTGGGTACGCTCTTCTCTTTCTTGGCAAGGCCAGTTCTGTTGATGTTCAAAATCTAGATACAATTTGTACAGAACATAGGTGTATTAGTTTTCTATGGCTGTGTAACAAATGACCACAAACTTAGTAACAAATTACCACCAATTTAGTAGCGCAAAGTGGCACTCCTTTATCATTTCACAGCCTAACTGGGCTCCCTGCTCAAGGTCTCAACAGACTGAAGTCAAGTTGTCAAACAGGGCTGTGGGCCCATCGAGGGCTCAGGGTTCTCTTCTAAACTCCCATGGTTGTGATTCAATTCAGTCCCTTGCTGCTGTAGGACTGGGTCCCTGCTTTCTTTCCAGCTGTCAGCTGGAGGTCTGTCTCAGCCCCAGGAGGGCCCTGTAGTTCTTGCCAAGCAGCCTTCCCATGGGCCCTCTCACAGCATGGCAGCTGATTTCAAAGCCCGCAGAGAATCTCTCTGACCTCAGGGAAGGCTTTAGGTTTTCTTTCAAAGGCCTTGCCTAATTCACTCAGACCACTCAGAATAATCTCTCTTTTCATTAACTCAAGGTCAGCTGATGAGGGACCTTGATTACATCTTCAAAATGCCTCCCCCTCTGCCATACATAACACAAGGTAATCTCAGGGACCATATACCATCACATCCACAGGTCTTACCCACACTCAGGGACAGATCCTACGGGACGTGTGCCACCGCAGACAGGAATCCTGGGAGCCATTTTAGAATTCTACCTACCACTGCGGGAGAGACTGCCACATTGGGATGACCGCAGTCCATCCCAAACTACCATAGATACACGCTCGTATATGTATGCGTGTGTGCGTGACACACTCCTATCCTTAGGAACTCACTCCTGAGCAGGAGCTCCCCCAAAGTGTAAAATCCCACACTTAAGATCCACAGTGATCACACAGGGTATTTCCTGTTTATTTATTAACACCGAGCCACAAACGGCACACATGCTTCCTGCTTTCACTCCGTGAAGCCAACTGAAATCTTGAGATAACTCTCTTGATAAGGACAGGAACCCAGATGTGCCTTTCAGGCAATGACTTTCTCTTGCCTGGAAAACTACAAAGTGAATTTGAAACCATGGGCAACACAGTGGCAGTCACATGGATAAGATAAAAAAAAAGAAAGAGGAAGAACAGACACATCAGGAGCCTGTAAGCTGTTTTCGAAATTCAGAACCAGCGGAATACTTAGGTTGGCAGCATCCCGTAACTCGCCGCAGGAGATCCGACAGAATGCACTCTCTACGCAACCCATGCGAGCCCCAGATCAACAGGAGAGTATTTGCATAAACAGAATCCTAGAGACCATGTCGTCGCTGCCTTTCTCTTCCTCCTTCCTCCCTCTCTCCCCTACAAGCCAGTGGGATTGAGTTTCCCCAGGCTACCTTCCATGACCATCAAGGAATGCAGCAGAGATGAGTGTTACAAATACACCAGCAGCACTACCACAGAAAACTGCTTGTCCGCTCTTTTCATTTCTCAGTACAAGCAAGCATCTAAAGACTTTGCACCTGTTCTGGTTAGCCCTGGCAGATGCAGTCTGTATTTATATTAATAGAATGATGTTTTCATAACAAAATGGATGTGCAGTGATTGTGGTGCTCACTTTGGACGTGCTCACAAGCGCACAGATCGGGGGATGGGTAGCTCTTACATAAAGGCCCATGGCAAGGGTAAAAGATGCACAAATCCCAAGCTGAATCATCAGGACGGTTTGGGAACTTTTTCAGGGATGACCAGACTCAAATATTGGAAATTGGATCAGATGCTCGCTGAAGAGGAAAGTAGGCTGGATATAAATGGGCTTTTCACGGGTAGTTTGGAGCTATGAACTCTTTTGTATTCCATCTCCTGTTTCTGTAATTTGTGTCTTATCTCCCCAGGGTAGAGCTGAGAACTAGTGAGATCATACTTGGCTCAATTCCTGAAAGTTTGTTTTGAGTCACCAGCGTAAATATTGCCCACCCAATCTGTACATTTGCACAAATTAACTGAAACCAGCTACCCAATGCCTTGTTCGTATTTGGATCTGTTGATTAACCCTGACAGCTGTAACTTCATTAGTCCAAGCTCTGGCCATAGCAAAGCAGCTGTCAGATTAGGAGGAAGTAGACTCACTGAAGTCGCCTCTATGGACCGGACATATTAAAATCGATAGGTGCTCTAAAAGGTTTCAGTTATGATTCTAGTTCTAATTTATGTTGTGCAGTGGGCTTCTCCTACATCCACAATATAGGCCTAACCTCAGTTGTTTATGAAGAAATCAGAGGGTCTCTTACAAAGCAAGAACACAGGTTTTTACCTGAAGACTTCGGACCTGGATCAGTTGAAAATGGGATTTTAGCATGCATTATAACACAGAGACATTTTAATATATTTTAAAATATAAGCTCCTAATGTATTTTTTGGTGTGAGAGATTTTGTTAGTTTTGACAAGAGGCCAACAGGGTCCTGACTATAGAAATAAGAAAGATCCTGCAGCTGGTGCTCACTGGAAAAGTAGAGATAAAAAGCGAGGGAAGACTTAGAACACACTCCAATAGGAATGTGGTTTCCCTAAATAGTACACAAAGTCCTCCAAGTGAATCCTGTTCTCTTCCACAGGAATCTCTGAGGAAGGGGTACAGAGAGAAAATTCTCAATATCTATTCATTAGAACCTGGAAGTTCAAGGGCAGATATGTTTTTCCATTCACCTGTGTTGAACAGGACAATGGGGCCAGGTCAAATGCAATGTGTGAACTTCCTTTGCGGTATTTTCACTACGAGGAGATGGCATGGTGGAGCAGGAGAAGCTGTGAAGGAAAAATCTGGAGACCTCCACTCTAGCCCCTGTTCTGCCACAGCCCACAGTCAGAGTTTTGGACAAGTCCTTTAGCTCTCTATAGATCTCAGTAGATTCAGTTATAAAGTAAGGAGGTTTACCTGATGATTGCAATGGCGCTGTCCATTTCTAGTGATTGAGGACAATGTGCACAAACCCATTATCATAAGAAGTTACTCCACCGCGGCCCAAGGGGGCTCCAACTACAAGTTTTCTCACTTGGGGGTGATTTTCTTCCACTCTTTTTGCAGTGCCCGTCAGCCTATTATGCAAACAGGTGCTGTCCTTTGGCACCCCCTGGTGGTGTCTACAGCTGTTACATGCGCCTTCACCATGTGGCCCTTGAAGATAAGCAAGCTTACTCTGGGAACTGGCCTGCAGGGCCCAGACTGCTGTTCACCAGGGAAAAAAGCAAGCCAACACTCATCGTTGTGACGTTACAGTTTTTAACCCACTGCTTTTTAGAGGCTTAGCTGAGCGTGCTGATTAAAAAAAAAAAAAAAGCTGCATTAATCAGATGGTTTATTGATATAAACACTATATAAGTGCTCAGCCCACTTCAAGTTAAAGGATTTACAAAATAGGACTTCTACTTTCATTATTGTGAGGAAATAAGACTGATCATATAGGAAGTATTCAGGTCTTTAGTAGAAGTGTTTCCTTAGCACATGACCAATTTAAATGACCAGAAATATTAGATTAACCTATATCCTGATGTTTCCCAAACATATATTGAGATAATAAGAAAGCACTGAAAGTTTACTGGGCCTTCCCTCCATTTGAAAATCATTTACAGAGGAAAAACTCTGAAAGTCAAAAGTCAGTTAATGTGAAAAAATAAAGAAAATGATTCTTTTGTTATTGAATGACAGCTAAATATATTTTAAGAATTGTGAGTCTTTAGAAATCAAATTCTACCCTCAGTCGTGATAATCTCCATTTAAGCTAGCAATTACATTATATTCCCCTGATCACGTCAGCCCCACTCTTTTTGCTTACAATTATATTCTGTTCCTTTCACTTTGAAACTTAGTAAAAAAATTGTCTTTGATTTAGTGTAAAAAGCAAGTACAACATTTTAAATTGAAGTGCCAAAAGTTATGACTGTCCAAAGAAATTAAGCAAACACAGGGTAAAGGAAAATGGGAACTCTCACAAAAGTTTAATTATTCTAAATTAGGTTGACTACATTGATTCTACTATGTGTTAATGCTGAGTACTTTCAAGGCTAATTCATCTCCGTGTATTTAGTTTGATATGATTATAGCAACTATAACTGTTTCCAGGTAGGGTAAGGGAGGGGGGGGAGGAAACAGCCACAGGAAAGAGAAAAGTCAATATTCCCTAAAGGAGAAAAACATTTCTTTGCCATGTTTACTTGACTCCTTCTGGCAAAAGGCTGTTAGCGGCTGTACCAAACAGTTCAACCAGAGCTTGTCTCCAGACAAAAAATAATAATAATAATAATAATTGCATCTCAGAGATTTGGTTTGGAAAATCTGCTTTTGTTTCCAATGTCTTGTCTCTTCTCAGCCATGTTTATAAGCACTTTCCAAGCTTTCTACGAGCATTTTGCCTGTCTCCCCACACTCCTAAATATTACCCTCCGCTCCTTACCGCCAGCCACGGGTTTCAGCCTCGGCCAAGGAATAAAACATGGCTTCACCTCAAAGGCTGCCGTTAAATTTACCTCATTTACTGACCAGCAGGAGGTGCACCCACCCTACTGGGGTCAATGTTAACTATAACACTGGGGAGCTCATTGGCGCCCCAGACTGCTACCCTGTTTAATGACTGTTGGGCCCCATGGGCCAGGTAAATTCTACTGTTGACATATTGGTGGCAATGCCCTTGGAACACCTTTGATCCATTAGTATGCTCTCTCCATTCAAGGATGCATTTTACTGTGTGTTGGATAAAAATAACCAGATATGGAAAAGTGAAGGAAACAAAGTGAGCACCTACTGGAAAAAAAGCCATTTATGCTTCTTTGCAGTAGACACCAGGGCCTACTAGGACTTCAGATTTCGGGAAAATAAGGCCTGGAGAACTCCACCGTCTGGATAGAACCACCATGGGTCCTCTGTTGCCTTGAGGTGGGTAGTAGTAAACTCCCCAGAACCCGGCCAGCTCGCTGAAAGGCCGGCTTTCACTGCTGAATGACGTTTGGGCATGGGTTTCTTCGCCTTTCCTTAACATCGCTTTACCATTCTGTAAAAATGTGAGCTTTCTCAGCACAGTGACTGTGTCTAAAACAACTTCGAGCGCTTAGATACACTGCTACATAGTAAAAATAATGCCTGGACTATCGGCTTATAGTTTTTCATTGGCTGATGAAAGATCATACTCAGTATAAGGGGAGGGGGGATTTCCTTTTCTTTATGAAATTAAGGGCATAAAAATGTGCCAGATGGAAAAGCCTGGAAGTCAGAAGGATCATTGTGTCCATAGACTGTCAAATGCTATCAGGCCAAAAAAAAAAAAAAAATGCTATCAGGCCATGATCCCTTCCATGTTCCCGTGTTACCCTGCAGAGCGGCCTCTCTCAGGCCTGGCCTGGAGTGACCAGGTTAGATGGTCAGGGCTCTCAGGCTGAATGCTGATTCAGGCCTTCTCTCTCCGCTGCCAGTAATAGTTTGCCTTAGTGCCAAATTTAGTGGTGGTTTCTTATGATGTGGATACCTGTCCAGCAGGGATTGGACTCTGACCACAAGCCGTCTTCCTTAAGCCACAGAATAGCTGTCAGAGGGTAACTGCTGCAGATCATCATTACTTGCCAGGCTCAGCAGCCTCCAAGTAAGAGCTTTGCACATCCCATGGTGATTCCACTGAATAGTCCTCTCCTACCATGAAGCCAAATTTGTCAGGAACGTAAAAATTCCTTGGGGTAATAATTCAGTGTTTGATTTTCAGTTCTTTGAAAAATAAACGAACAGAAAGCAAACAAAAACCTCCTGCTCTTCTCTCCCCAATTGATCAGGTCTTCTTATTCTGGTATTAATGATTTTCTGTTTCATTGCCCTTATGTATTTTACAGTCAACCACATTAAATATTTTTAGTCATCAGTGGGGACTAAATTTAAAAATAAAAAAATAAATAAATAAATTGTATTCATGTATTGCCTTCCTGTGAGAGCTGAGAATACTTTTGAGATGTTGTTCTTACAGCCTCTTACTTTTGTAGGCTGAGTCCCTTCTTCCTCTCATTTTATAGAAGAAGAATCTAGATACCTATTGTAAAGTAGTCCAGTGCTAAGCAGAACGCCATACTACCCTACAGGTAGTACAGGGCATCACTACTAATCATTTCATGATATGTTAAAGCCTCTATTCTTGAGTTGAGTCCAGCAGACTTGGACAATATGTTTTAGGTGAAGTGTTAACACAGACAGACAGCAGTTTACTCTCAGTAATGCTGACTTCCTGGAGTAAATTTCCTAGAAACCCCAGATTGTAACAATTTCTCTGTTTCATTTCTTTTTTGTTTTTTAATTCAATTAGCCAACATATAGTACATTGTTAGTTTCAGATGTAGAGTTCAGTGATTCGTCAGTTACGTATAACACCCAGTGCTCATCACATCACGTACCTTCCTTAATGCCCATCACCCAGTTACCCCACTCTGTTTCATTTCTTATAAACTAATAGCATTGTCCTCCATGCTAGTACCTGGAAAGCATTATTCCTTAAACCACAAAGTAGATGTAAGCTCTTAGTAGTAAAAATGTTTCAAATAATGAACCAAATATTAATATGTAAATATAATTGCATATATATGTTTGTGTGTGTGTGAAGAAAACAGTCAAACATGTTTATAATTAGAGTAATTCTTCACATTTGGGCTCTGAGATTTAAAGCACACTTACTTACCCCTGAAACAAATAATACATTGTATGTTAATAAAAAAATAAAAAATAAAGCACACTCACTGGGGCAAGTCAACGAAGCTTCTCCCAAAGTTAGAAGTAAGACAATTCATGATTTAGAAGCTGTTGGACTTCTTTTGCCAGAAATCAACAGTCTTTCCTTAAATAAAATATGTAAACTTTTTTTAATTAAAATAAGTTTGAATCTCTATGATATTTCAGCCTAGACCCAAAATGTGCAATTTTCAAACTTTTGTACATAAAGCAACTTGTCTTCCTGAGATTGTAGATGTTAGAATTTTGGAACTGAGACACCCTGGGTTTCATACGGTCTCATTCATCATACAGGAGAGGACAATGAGGCCCAGAGAGATTGAGTGAACTCCCCAAGGTCATGCAACTTGAGTTAAAACGTTACAACCTCTCCATCTTGCCTCAGCAGCTCACTATTTCAACTATACTGTAAAAACCAAAATACTGAGATTTGTCTACCTCTATATGATACCTATCTGGCCTCTAACTCTTGCATCTCCCATGTAGAAAACCCAGTTCAAAAAAATTATGATCAAGCCCACTGGTTCCATAAGCTCCCAAGCTTGTTTTCTAAAAAGCCAAGCTACAAGGTCTACTAAATACAAAAATGTCTTACAGGTAGACAGCCACAAAAGTTCTTCAGAGTTCTAAGCCAAATAATAGACATTTTACCTGCACATACTGGAGGAACAAAATAGGAAAATAGGTCAAGTTGCCATAGATCAAACTAGACAATAAGAAAAAAATGTCCTGTATGTTTGAGGACAGAGTGTTCCCCAAACACCCCCTCTTGATCTTCTTCTAGCTTTACCAAAAGTGTCTTGGAAGCAAGTGTGATTTAGAATGAAACACAACCAGTTTCTGATAATCATTTCAATTGCTATATTTCCTTGGACACATTCTCAAAGTATTTAAATGAAGCCCCACATGCAAATTATGTTCCCTGAAAAGAAAGCCTTCGCTGACAAGTTGGTATTCAGTTTTTGTGGCCATGGCATAGAGACACAATGTATTTTTAACATTCTTGTTTTGTTCTTGTCCTAACTGACACTAGTAATTTGAGAAATGTCGAGGGCTTTACTGAATATAAATTTGAGGAAAAACAGCTCTTCAAACTATATTGTTAGAAGTAGGATGAATATTCAATCAAAGATGAATCAAAAAGTTTAGATGATGTATGTGGGCATATACCTTCCTGAAAACAGACTCTTCCCATGATTCTTTCCTCATGATGTGGTATCCACCAGAATCACACTGCAATTTGCTACCAATTGTGTTCTGAATGATAGAAATCTGCCCCACACTCATTTGGAAGTTCTTTTTATAGATTTATTGAATTTCAGAGCTAGAAATGATAGATGTACTATCTCATTTTGCAAGGTTTTGAGGGCAAAGCTATTTGCCTGAAGTCGTAGAATATGTGACAGCTTTATTTAAAAACCCAGATTCTGAACCCTTACCTGAGAAACTACCTCCCCATTCTTAAAAATGGTTAACACCATGTCTCATACTCAAGTTTTCTTCCATGCTTATATTTAGTCATTCATTCTTAAATTCATTCCTGTCTCCCCTCCTTTCCTCTCTTCCTTTCACAAATATATATTTACCACATGCCAAACATCGTGATGAGCTCTAGAATACAGAGAATAGAATATGGTCCATGACTCAAAGAACAGGTTGTTTAGAGACAAGACTGACATAGTAATCAATGGTTCTAAACTCTTTAATCTGGCATACGTGGTCCTCTACAGTCTAACCCCTAATTCATCTCTCTAGCTACTCTTCATCTTCCTCTTTGCTCCAAACTTATTAGATTCTTTGGGCTCATTGAATGGGTTTCTCCCACCTGTGCTCACATATGCCCACTTCTTGGAACATTGCTTCTCCCCTACCCTCCTCATTTGGCTGGCACCACGTCATCCTTCAGGTTTTAGTCTAAATACCTGTTCTAAGGGAATTCTTTTTTGAACCATAAGACTAGACTAAGTCTTTCTGATAATTTGCAAACATTTGTATAATGCCTCTCTTCCTTTCTTGACTTGTGGGTTCAATAAGAAGAGTTATAAGTAAATAACATACCCATTCTTTTCTCTTTTTGAGAGGGAGAGAGCACATGCACGCACATGCAGAGGGACAGAGGGAAAGGGAGAGAGAGAATCTTCCAGCAGGCTCCACAATGAGTGTGGAGCCCAACGTGGGGCTCAGTCTCACAACCCTGAGATCATGATCTGAGCTGAAATCAAGAGTTGACGCTTAACTGACTGAACCACCCAGGCGCCCCTAACATATTCATTCTTATATCCCCATCTACTTAGTTCAGGCGTTGGCACCCAGTATAAATTCAGTAAATACCTATTGAATGAAAGAATTCGTTTAGCATATAATAGAAGCACAAATGTAGTCAATTCTACTTGGGGAGACAGTTCAGTGGGTGTCATCTATGTGTACTTCATTTGAAGGCTTTGGATGAATCTCATAAAATCAAGTGAATACATATCCTACCCAATTTCCCATCTTCTCTGTTCTGGTAAAAACAAAAACCAGTAAATAAGACCAGTTTGGATTTCTACTACCAATGCCATATTTTTTTTTCCCAATCTAGGCCCATACATAACCCCCTATCTACAATTCTGAAATCCCCAAAAAAATCTGAAAAGAGAATTGTTTTTATATATGTGGGTGACAACCTGATCTTAACTAACCATGTAATAGTCTTTATCCCACTTTGTATGGATATTCATGTTTTGCCTCAGAAATATCAATGTTATTAGTCTTCATCTCACTTTGTGTGAATGTTTGTTCTGCTTCAGAAATGTTTGGTTTTGAAGCTCCCCAAGGATCATATATTTCTAAATTTGAAACATGTCTGGTGTCAAAAATCTCTGAGAAGGGAACATGAACATGCACTAATCTACTATCTTGTGTTTTGTGCAAATTACTCCATCAATGTTAGCTCTCTTTTTCCAATGCTCTCCTTGATTAAAAATTTTCCCTACTGAGAATAACAGAAGTAAGATGTAGAGAATTTTAGAACCCTGAAGCTCCAGGAATAAGGCAGCTTAACATGGGTTGTCACGGGACCCGATGTGGTCCTGGATCCTAAATACAGGTCCAGAACCAAGAGATCTTCTTCAGGCTTCATTTTTAAAGTTTATAGGATTAATGAGGTGAAGTAATCTTGCCTAACTCCTTTATCCTATGGCGGGGAGGGGAGGGGAATAGGTCCCTTGAGGCCAAGCTTTTGTCCTGGGTCACATAGCAGGTTTATGGCTGCCCTATGTCTAGAAAACAGTCATTTGGCTCCTTGTTTAGTGTTCTCTGGCCCCTACCAAATTATATCATTCAAAAAGCAAGGTGGAAGTATAAAAAGTAGAACATCAATGACCTAAAAAGCAAAGGAAATGCTACAGTAGCCTCATTCCTTGTGTTTTCACAGGAACACACTTCTGCACCCTAAGCCTGACCCTCAGGCCTCAAATGTTAGGAAACAAACAGGAGCACCACTCCTGTGGGCCAACTGTGGACCGAGAGATTGGTGAGCAACGTGACAATGACAGGAACCTGAGAGAAAGAGGGTGCAGATGTGATCCTGGACCCTGGGAGAGCATGGAGTGGGTGGGTCTAGAAGGAGGTTAGGAAGAAAGACTTCAAACATTTCTGAGATAACACTGTCATTATCCCAGCCTGAACCTCCAGAAGCTAAAATTAGGACAAAAAGAAACGTGTAGCTAAGAAGAGTCCAGTTCAGGGACCTCCCAATACAGTCAGCTTTAACAATGAATGCATGAAAGATGGAAGAAAGACTTTTAGCAGGGACGGATAATACATTTGCAAAGCCCTGTTTTGAAAATGTGGGAAGAATGGTACTAAATGTCTCTAATGTTTAGGAAGGGATTTTTAGCAAAAAAAAAAAAATTATTTAAAAAATCCATGTATTTGCTTGAGGTAACGGTGACATGCGGGCGAAAGGCTGAGAGGTGAGAACTCTTCCACTTTCTAAAAACAAGAGTGATCTTGGAGCTAAACGAGAGAGAATGGAAAAAGCCAAAAAAAGAACTGAAGTCTAACGTAACAGAAACACCATCAAGTGTCTGTAAATGAACCCAAGCCCCTGCTGACACATGATAGGAGCAAGCAAGAAATGTTGCTGCCCAACCACTGGAAATAGCTAAGAAAGGATGAACACCTGAGTTTCATGCAGGAGTAATGACTACAAAACAGAATGTATTTAAAGGGAACCAAATCACACCTGTTAAGTTCACTTTTCTCTTAGGGAGGTAACTCACGAACAAGGGAAGTGATTTCATTAACAAGATGAGTGGATTGGCTTGAATGCTTTATAGCTCGGTGGATTATTAGTCAGGGGAAAGCTCAGTGCTAACCCACCAGTTACCATGAAGGGAGGTCCCAGGGCATCTTATAGAGCTCCTATAATAGGGCTCCTATAGGGCTCCATTCTCAGTTCGGTCATTTTCCACATTTCTATTGGACAGTGAAGGGATGAAGGTAGCAAATTTTCATTTGCTACGAAGTCAGTCAAGTGATAGAGAATTAAGTATTCTTGGCAAAGGAGAAATATGGCCTACAGCAAAACAAAAATGTCTAGTGGCTTAACTGGCTTAAGTGACTGGTAAGCTCAGCACTCCCCAAAAGGACTTCATGCGTCCTTCACAGAGATAGCGTTTCTGAATGAGGGAGACAGAAGCCTTCACTGTGCTACTCTGACCAGACATTCCTCGGACTTGTGCTCATTTCTGGGAGCCATGCTGTACAAGAGAGTAAATTCAAAAGACACACAACTCCAATTAGGAATAGAGACGGTGCTCAAAATTATGTTTCTGGGGAAATTTTAAAGAATTTGAGGATTTTTAACCTCAAGAGTGGACTTCAGTAGAATGTGATCACTGTCTTCAGATAGGTTTGCCACATGGAAAAGGGATTATTGCTCTATGGGACCCAAAGTTCAAAACCTCAAGGAGATAAATTTTGGTTCCATATAAGCAAGTTCTCCAAGGAAGAGAATCATATTGCTTCCTTCTGTCTCAGAGCAGGCAGCTGAACAAATCTCCAACTCGGTGTGAAGTATTCTCAAACTATGAGTCGGGCTTTAAGCAACAATTAAGAAGGGTGGTAGAGAATGGTATCTCAGTAAAGTTATCAATTGAAAAAATGTTGGCAGAAGAAAAGACTGTGTTCTTTTCTTCCCTCTGTATGAATATATTCCACTGAGTTCATATAAAAACATGAAACAAAAGTGTTCCTGAAAAGTGGGAAAGGTTAAAAAAAAAAATACTAGTCTAAAAAGAACACTTATGTTCTTAGGTTCTCAACTGTGTACCCTCAACATGGAAACTAAAAATGTGAATTGTGGCCTGTACCATACCATTGGGGGAGAACAGGATAGTTACTAACCACGGTGTTTGCCAGCCCATTTCAACAACACACAAAACCAAAGGTTTTAATCTACAAAAACGTGAGTCCAATAAACCCTTTGCCCTAACTCCCTCTATGCATAACTCTGAGTTATCTACACGAAATCATATTTAGATTTTGGCAGGCAAACTTCTTGGAAATAAAATCATTTTTAAAAACACTGATTTTTCTATTAATCTCAAGGCATGAATGGAATTTTTTTTTTTAATGTCAGCTGAATGTCCACAGTGGGAACTTAAGAGCAACCCACACATTTCCTTTCAATGTATATGTTAGAAGGGCTCTGTGAATAAATGCATAATCTAAAAATTCAAAAAGGGTGAATTTAAAAAAAAACATAGAGGAACAAAAACAAAAAAGAATCTGCTCTGTTGCTCGCAGTTTCAAAATGAGATAACAGAAAAGCCATTTATTGAACACGCAACAGTCTACCAAAGAATGTTTGCCCAGGAGGTAATTCTCACCTCCTAGTCAATTCTTTTTTTTTTTTTTTTTAAAGATTTTATTTATTTATTTGACAGAGAGAGACACAGCAAGAGAAGGAACACAAGCAGGGGGGGTGGGAGAGGGAGAAGCAGGCTTCCCGCCGAGCAGGGAGCGATGCGGGGCTCGATCCCAGGACCCTGGCATCATGACCTGAGCCGAAGGCAGAGGCTTAACGACTGAGCCACCCAGGCGCCCCACCTCCTAGTCCATTCTTAAAAGAAAAACCCAAGCTCCACCATCTTGTCCTCTCTTGACAGGTTTTCAGATTGTGAAAGATGACACAGGGACCCGAGGGTGGCCCTACCATTATTTCATGAAGGTCCAGAGTATTTAGTCATTCTTGGTGGGAAACGTTAAGGAAGATCCGTTAGAAAAAGACTAGATGGCCACACTTCTACTGCCTCAGGGTAGGACCGCAGTCATCGGGCGGTATTTCCCAGGAGGAGAGGGCGACCTCCAGGCAGAGGCTCCTCTCCTGGCCGTGTTCGCAGGCGGCCGCCAGGGGCCCGAGGCGCTCGGTGGGGCGGCGGCCGGGCTCGTCTACAGTGCGCTGCGCACCGCGCAGGATCCTTGCAGACTGGCGCGCGCCTCCCCGCAGAACCACCTCGAATCCCAGACACGCTGTTTGCTCAAGACGTGCTCTGTGGTAGCCAGGAATTAAGGGAGGTAAAATGTATGGTAGGAATATGTGCCTTCTGGAATGACTAAATTTAGAATTGGCCACAAATATTATGGAAGTTACACGACCTGTGCCACTGCTCCCCAAGTAAGAGCAAGTGGGTTTCGTGTTTCTTTATTTGAATGATACTGCCTTTCCTTTTGTCTTTTTTTTTTTTTTTTTTTTAGCAGACTGGGCCAATAATGATAAAAACGCAGCAATCACCTCTCTGCATACTATAGAGTATTAATTACAATAACAGTGATGCTCCAGAGAGATGTTAGTGAGGCAGGGGTTCCTAAAGGCTAGTCTGAACAGGTGCAAAATTCTTACCAGAACATGCCAAAGTTTTTACCAGTATATTACAAAATAAGAAAAATAAGAAGAAGGCAGGGGTTGCTTAAAACACTGCACCTATTCTATTTACAAGTTTGTCATTTATTCTGATATTATGCCATGCTTATTCTCTTGTTATTAAAGAAAAATCTCTCTAGGAATAGAAGGACGGTGATAGGGTAAGATGCGTTGCTGTTTTCTTGCCCGAGGTGACATACAGCCAGAGGGTGACAAGTCCGGGATCCACGCTCAGGCAACGCCACTCTGGAGCCCACGCTCCCAACCAACATGCCCCACTAGCTGCTTGTGCCTCAGTATCCCCATCTGAGAAACGGAGAATAAAGAAAGCACTCTCCCCGGGGGTGTGAAAATTACTGAGTTCGTATTTGTGCAGTTCTTCCCTAGTGCCTGACGTCTAGCAGGTTCCATATGAGTAATTCTTTAAAAAAACAAAACATATTCGTTGTGCATCCAAATCACACAGCTCATAAATGGCAGAGCCAGGATCCCAACCCGTACAGTTTAGCTGTGTCTACACCCTTCACCTGCATGCACCACTGCTTTAGAGTCAGCCTGCTTCACACCATTAGACGCAAAATGAGTGTGAGAGCCAACCGCTAGGTGAAGGCATAACCAGTTTCAAAACTATCTGGGATGGAGGCCGTCAACCATGGAAATGGGTAGTTGCCTGGTTAGCAACTAAAAAACTAAACATCTCATCTAGATGGGAGGAAAAGAAGGGAACCAGGTGGGCCGTATTCCCCAGGGGTCCCAGCACTCCTGCAGCTGTTGTGTGGGGTTAAGAGGCTTAAAATAAAACCCAGCACAATCGCCAGCATGACTGAGCCCTGCCTCAGCCCCTGCAGGAGACAAAATGTTCATAGAAGGAATATGCATCAGTGGGTTTTTAAGAACTCTAGATTTAGCATTCGTCATTGGTTTGCTTCTAAATGCTCTAAGTTTTCTCTAGAGGGGAGGGGGGTGGGAGGTTGGGTTAGCCCGGTGATGGGTATTGAGGAGGGCACATTCTGCATGGAGCACTGGGTGTTACGCACAAACAATGAATCATGGAACACTGCATCAAAAACTAATGATGTAATGTATGGTGATTAACGTAACAATAAAAAAGTAAAAAAATAAATAAATGCTCTAAGTTTTCAAAAGAAGTTGTGCTTCTCAAAAGCAGACACACACACACACACACACAGAGCATTTTTGATCATCATTGAGGCTCCATTCATAATAAGAGTAGGAGGCATGTTCCCATCGATACGGAAGGAAGGAAAAAGAGAGATTTTGAGTCTTTTGCCATCCCCTCTCACTTAGGCAGTTAACTGAGAGGAAAAATGATGGAATCCTTACCAGTTCCTGGTCCCACATCTCTCTCTGTTCTGTCTATTACTTGCATTTCATCAGCTCAATGTAAACATCCCTGCTCTTGCTGCTGCCGGGTTGGGAAAAACTATTTAGCCTTCCAGAAAATCGCCAGCACTTTGTACTTGTATCTTGATGAGTGAAAATTTGTTGGAAGAATGAAAAGCAGGACTGCACGAGTGTTTTGGGACCCATTACATGTTGCTATTTCTACAGTTGATCATGCCGGAGAATGATTTTGCCAATTAGCACGGCCTTCGCAAAGCATCCCCCATCAGGAGAGCTGGCTTGCTCCCGTCCTCTCCTGCAGCCTCAAACTCCAAATCCAGTACAGGTCTTTCATCGCTTGTCAGTCTTGTAAACAACTCCAACCAGCTGCAAGGGTTTTCCTTCTTTTGCCGGTAACCTTGTTTACCGTCCATGTACACAAGTGACGGCATTTTGTTTGGGACTTCTTTTTTCATTAGTTTTTCTGACCAGGGAACCATTTTTGCTGAAACAGGTTGTGGGGTCCAAGAATAGCTCTCAGCTGCCAAAGGTAAAATAAGAAACTGTGCCCAGACCAGGCAGAACAAATGACTATAATGAGAGGATGCTCAAGACCAAACAATAGAGCGAGTTAGCATTTCATGTTAGCAAGTTATGTGCGAGCACAGACTGGACATGTCCAACAGGGCTCTTGCATTCCCCTCTCTTATGAACAACCAGTGTGGAGGGCAGGTACTGAGTGAGTGCGAAGCCAGCCCCTCCCCAAGTGAGAACACAGATATGCACACTCAGGAACCATAGTCCAGCTAACTCACTAACTGGAACTAAAAGTCCGTTCCTCACACTCTTACCCAGTCTGTAAAATTAGGCGGACAGCTCCACGTAGTTTCATGTTTAGAATGACAACCAGATTTTTTTTTTTGATCAGTAAACACAAAGTATAAATGCAACACAGGTTTATCAGAGTGGTATGGTAGTCAGCATTTTAACAACAGGCTCTCCGAGGAGAAAAGTCCTGATTGTAGTATTTTTCAGTTTCCAAGGTGTAAATATTCCCACGATGATCGATTTCAAGCTCTCAACATGACATCCCTGAGCACAGAGATGGAAAAGGTGAGTAGTGACATGCCATTGTAAAGTGATACATAAAGAAACACACAGAGAAAGAAACCTCGAGAGCATCAGTAATTGAGAACTGTAGTAAAATAATTAGCGAGTCATGATAGGAGTATTTAGTGCCTTTGTTCACAATTTATTTAATTGTACATTTCTATGATTTAATTATTAATAATGCCTGTGCTTGACAACAGTTCCCAATATTCCTGAAAATTTAACAACGGGCTCTCATAAGCCAGTGGAAGCCAGCTCCAGAGCATTGCAGGTCACTATCACCAGAGGAATGGCCATTTATTTATTTTTTCTTAACTTTTTAAAAAAATTATTTATTTTAGAGAGAGAGAAAGCAAGCGGGGGGAGGGGCAGAGGGAGAGAGAATCCTGAAGCAAACTCCCCACTGAGCAGGGAGCCCAACGCGGAGCTCGATCCCAGGACCCTGAGACCATGTCCTGAGCCGGAATCAGGAGCCAGCCACTTAACTGACTGAGCCGCCTGGGCGTCCCTGAATGGCCATTTAATACTGTTCCATTCAGACTGCCATCCTCAGTCCAGCAATACTGACATCATCTGAGAGTTTGTTGGCCCCCACCCCACAGTCAGAATCCTTAAGTGGTTCTTGGGCCCAGGAAAGTTTGAGAAAAACTGAACTAATGAACAGCTTGAGTGGATACTAATTTAGGGAAATAAATATATATATATACACATATATATAATTTATTGTAATCAAAAACTACTGAATAGATACATAGATATTCACTTTTTTAACTGCTAGAAAGTTTTAAGAAAACCTCCAATAATCGAGATGCTTTAAGACAGCTGCAAAGAATTGCTGAAAAATCCATAACGCCCCAAGATTTTTGTTTGAGTAATTCTGGATAAAACATGTGTCGGCATTCCTGTAGCTTTGGGAGTCAGAGATTCTGCTGTTAAAACTTTTGAGTTCAAATACCAGCTTTCTGTCAAGTTTGCCAACAAAGGAACAGTGTAAAAATGATTAAACCTCTCTGTACCTCAAATTCCTCATCTAGGTAATGGGAGCATATTACTAGTACCTACCTTCTTGAGTGGTTATGAAGAACAGTGAGATTAAAGTGTGCCTGGCACCTGGCATCTAGTAAATGCCCAGTAAACTTTAGTAATTAGTACTATTTCTTAGAGGGGAAGAATTCCAAACTCTTCTCTATGTATCAACCCTAAAATATGTTTCAAAATAAGAAAGATATGCTTTCCTTGGTATGCCTTCTAAAAATTCTGATTTTGATCAGAGACTTTTATACTGTTCTTAGTCTTTAAGATTTAAAAGCAAATAGAGCATTAAAATTACTTCTAGGGGTGCCTGGGTGGCGCAGTCAGTTGAGTGGCTGCCTTCGGCTCAGGTCATGGTCCTGGAGTTCTGGGATCGAACCCCGCATCGGGCTCCCTGCTCAGTGGGGAGTCTGTCTCTCCCTCTGCTCCTCACCCGGCTTCCGTCCTCTCTCTCTCTCAAATAAATAAAAAATCTTTTTAAAAAATTTAAATAAATAAATAAATAAAATAAAATTACTTCTAAAATATGTCCAAGTTTCAGAGTGACTTATTCTAACTCAGGGAGTCCCCTGCAGTACTTCTGGGAAAAGGTCTTTAAAAGAGACTCAAAGGAGGGAAGGCCTCTTCTGCTCGATTGTCTCTTGTGCGGGCACTGCCTTGAACGCTGTGTGCGGGTGACCTCAGGGGCATCCAAGATGGCAGAGAGAACAAGGGAAAGAACCCAAACGGTGGGGATGCCAGGAGCTCCTGCATCCAAACCTGAGCAACTGGAGCAGCGCCACCTAAGGACTTCTGTCATCTGTGATAACAAATAGTCCTTAATGTTTAAGCGAGATGAGTTTACTCTTCTTTCATTCACGGGGACGCATCTGAACTCATGCAAATCTCTTTAGGTTAAATTGAGGCTCAAAGTGGTTAAATAACTTGACAAAGTAGCAGGTTGTGACAGCCAGGCTTCACAACACCCTTGGGTTTCAGGTCGGGTTTTTTTCTTTTTCTCTTCCCTTCTTCTCTCCTCTTCTCTTCTTCCTTTTCTTAACTAAGCTCACAGTAAGTTTGACCATTTCAAATTTTTCAGACAGCCAACATTACCTATTTGTGTATGTGACATGTCCAACGGTATGACTGCAGCCAAAATGTCCCCAGGAAGCGGGAGACAGCTAAATAGGCATTCAATTCCAAATTTTGTGCTTTTGAGTAGACTTTCTCTAAGTAACCATAGGGGAGACAGCAACTATGGTATAAAATTACACCAACACAAATCCAAAAAATTACTCAATTATGAAAGAAAAATAATGCCATTAAACTGGCTATCTGGTATCGTGTAGGGGGGAAAATTGATTTATTTTCTTTTTTTTTTAAGATATTTTTATTTATTTATTTGACAGAGAGAGACAGAGACAGAGAGAGCACAAGTAGGCAGAGTGGCAGGCAGAGGAAGAGGGAGAAACAGGCTCCCCACTGAGCAGGGAGCCGGATGTGGGGCTCGATCCCAAGACCCCAGGATCATGACCTGAGCCGAAGGCAGCCGCTTAACGGACTGAGCCACCCAGGTGCCCCTGATTTATTTTCTAACTTTTGCTGTATGTAGCCAATATTGTTGGTATAACCAAGCCTCTTTTCCCTCTGAAATATGCAACTCCTGGAAAATGTATTCAGCAATGACTTACAAAAATAAGTTAAATCAAAAAAGATCTGATCAGGAAAAAAAGAAATTACTACAAGTGATTTTAATGCAGGGAATTGGTTACACAAGTGCCAGAGAACCTAAGAAACCAAACTTGTAATAGTGAGGAAACCCAGACCTTAGTCACAAAAAGGAAGTCATTGCCACTGCTGGGCTGGATACACAAAGGGAGGAGATGCTAGCGTAAAAGCCAGTATTTTTCAGAGAAAGCTGGAGCAAGTAAGTCTGGTGGGAGCCAGCGCCATGGAAGAGTCACTGCTAAGCTACCACCAGAGGCAGAGTGGGCTAAGAAATACCTTCACTTCTCTCTTCTTCTAGCCTCCTATCCCCCACCGGAGCCTCCCATGATCAAACCCAGCCAGAAGCCAGGTAGCACCAGAACCTGGAAACTACAGTCTACAAGAATCAAGATCAGAACAGAGTCCTGGAAGAGTGAGCCATGAGTCCAAGAAGAACGGGCCAAGTATCCTCCTGAGGGCTTCAACTCCTTGTAAGAAACTAGTAGTTTAATTTATTATTGCATTTTCTCTCAATTCAGTTAAAAATGTTTCAGAGGAACATGTGGGTCAAAGATATTTTTATTCTACTTTAGTAGGTCTCCAATCAACATACCTGAGAATTAATTAAACAAAGATGTTAGGGACTACTCTAACTCTTTAAAAAGAAACTTTAGCACTGAGACTATTTTAGTTCAGACACCAACTTCCAAGTTGGTAAGTGGGCTTGAAAATGAAATATGGGCAGACATGGGGCACAATTGAAAACACGCATCCACCCACCCACTCTAATATCAAACCAAAAGAAGGAGGAGGGGGGGAAAGAAAAAGGAAGGGAGGAAGGGAGGGAGGGAAGGAGGGAAAGAAAGAGAACTGCATTCAAATCAGAAACATTTTAACTACTACACAAGTCACAACATGGATATCAGTAATGACCATTTAGTTTTTGAGCATTTTGTCTCTGAAAAACACCTATTCATCTTCTGTAGTCTAACTGTATTTCTATTAGCTGGGCTGAAGCAAGTGGCTACAAATTGTGTTTTACATATTTGAAAGATATATCTCTTTCCTCTCCTACATGATATTTGTCTTAAAATGAAGTAACACATTTTCTGAAGATTTGTGAGTTTTATTCTACCCATTTTTCTATCCTTCAGGGTGAGTTTGCTGGATTATAGCCCTAGCCAAGAATGAAAGATTCCAATCTCATTCTCAATTCAGACTGTGTAGAGAAAAGTCCTATTTTAATCGAAATTGAAATCCCACAATTATGTTAGAAGAGTACTTTTTCAATGGAACTTTTTTTAAAGGTTATCTTTTTCTAAGTTATATAACTAGGAAATGAAACGGATCATCAAGAAAATTCCTTAGGTCTTTTGCATTGTCCATCAAGGAAATGTTTAGGTCGTATATCAATTCACTTTTTTCCTTTTTTGCTCCCCTTTTTGTATTAAGTTATTTTTATCTACAAAACAAGATGACCCAGGGCACTACAAAATGGCCTGTAAGTTGACATTAGAAAGTAGGAAAGAGAAGAAATTTTAAACAAGATGAGTGTAGGAGATTGAATACCAATTACTTGAATAAGGTACATACATTTTACCCTACATAGAAAATCAACAAGGTGTGTTAAAAAAATATCCTCTGTATTTAGTGAGTGTTTGGAAATGAAATGAGAATATTAAACTTTATAAAGTGTTTGGTTGGTTGCATTAGATGGGTACCACTACTTCATGAGATGGATTGATGAAACACCTTTACTGCTGTCAGAACTCAATACAACAGTTCTCATCAAGCAAAAAACACTACAGAAATATTGTTTGGCAAGAATTTAAAGTCATGTTTCATATCAGTAGAAATTATGCCTAAAGGCTTGTGTGCGTATGTGTAGACTATCTATTAACTCCAAAAACGTGTTATGGCTCTACCCTGAGAAGATACTCAAAACCAGGATATTGAAATACTTGAATGTTCATGAGGATATTAATATATGGATGACTCCCAACAAGAATGAGAAAAGGAATAATGTCCAGGCCTCCCATAATATCCTGAACACTTTTCTAGAAAAGCACATACTTTAAGCTATTTACTTGTCTGTCTCCTCTGCTAAACTTTAAATTCCTTCAAATTAGGGGTTGTATCTTTCAATCTCAACGCTTGGTTCTAGCATTCTCCAAGACACACTGGGAATTTTAATCAAGGTTTTGAAATAATGGAATGTCAAAATAAAAGTATTATGTTTACTTGCATTAAAACCTTTCATAAATATAATTGGAAGTGAATAATATCATGGAATCTAATCCCCAGATTTGGACTGAAACACTGGTCTCTTAAGGTAGTATCAACATTTACACTATTTGCTTAAGGAATTTTCACAGTATTATTGATATTGGTCATGCAAATTAGCCCCCTGGATAATTATACAAGCTTTGGGCTTGTTTTGTTCAAGCAAATAATTAAATATATGGACAAAGTCATTACTTAAATTTCTTATCTCAGTTTATAAATCAGTAAGATTTGTGACATGTAATAAGACATTTAGAGACATACAGTAAATCATAGTAATTGCTCAGTGCAGATCATTGCCATTTATAATTTATAAGAAATTCAAACTTTCTTTAAAGAAATTCAAACTTTAAATTGTACAACGTGAGCAGACTAATATTACTATGAATTTTTATCAAAAAAATTGGGGCTAAACTATTAAATTGTCATTTTAAATGCTATTTTCTATCTTCTTTGAGTTTTAATTTTTTAAAGATTTACACATTACATTTCTTGAAGCAAAAATTTATCATATTACACATGCTGTGAAGAATTCTGAATGGTTCTTAAAAATAAAAATAAAAAGTAAAAAAAAAAAATGTACAACAAGGGTACCCAGTGGTTTGGGTATTTTTTACCTGGACATCAAATTTGCTAAAGATATTTGATTATTTCAAGACCAAAATTTTCTTAAATAGAAAAACAGGTTTCCCTACTTAATATAGTTCTATTGAGTTTTCTTTCTGGATCTTCAAGGTAACCTAGTTACATAGAGGAAATTCTAATAGATTTTTTCCCCTCCAGCTCTTTAAATTGTTAAATGAGTAGTCATAGGAAGTAAGTTGGATAGTCTCTATATGATAGTTTTAATTGCCAAGTAGATAATCCCTGCCTGCCCACCAAAATGCCCTTGTAAAGGAAATGGCCTTGCTTCCAACTGCTATTTGAGTGTCTGATCTCAGTGGCCTGGGTATCATGAGATACTCTAATCAACTCAGTAAATATATTAAGTGAGCACCCGAACCAAGCCACAGGCCCACCAATGGTATTTGACATGGTCTAGATTGAAGAAAAAAAAAGATAGCTGGATCAATCAAATTCCTTTTCTCTGTGATTTTAAGTAAGAAATACCCACAGAGCCATACCACCAACTTTAACATAAATGCTGAAATGGCACCAGAACAGCAAGAGTCATGACTAGCCAAAGCCATAAACCAGCCAAAGTAATGGCAGAGCTGAACATGTTAGCATTAAAAAAAAAGAACAGAGACTCTTGAATCACAGACCTGTACCTCTGAAACAAATAATACATTCTATGTTTAAAAAAAAGAAGAAGAAGATAGCAGGAGGGGAAGAAAGAAGAGGGGGAAATCGGAGGGGGAGACGAACCATGAGAGACTATGAACTCTGAGAAACAAACTGAGGGTTCTAGAGGGGAGGGGGGTAGGGGATGGGTTAGCCTGGTGATGGGTATTAAAGAAGGCACGTACTGCATGGAGCACTGGGTGTTCTACGCAAACAATGAATCATGGAACACTAAATCAAAAACTAATGATGTAATGTATGGTGAGTAACATAACATAATAATAAAAAATAAATAAATAAAATAAAATAAAAACTAAAAAAAAAAAAAAAGAACAGTGTGGTTGCCCAGCAGGAGCACAGATGCTCCAATGAAGCTGTAAATCCCCTAGAAAGCCTGAAGGTCTCAGAATTGCCTCCTTCCCTCTGAAAAACAAACTGAGGGTTCTAGAGGGGAGGGGGTGGGGGGATGGGTTAGCCTGGTGGTGGGTATTAAAGAGGGCACGTTCTGCATGGAGCACTGAGTGTTATATGCAAACAATGAATCATGGAACACTACATCAAAAACTAATGATGTAGGGCGCCTGGCTGGCTCAGTTGGTTAAGCGACTGCCTTCAGCTCAGGTCATGATCCTGGAGTCCCTGGATCGAGTCCCGCATCGGGCTCCCTGCTCGGCAGGGAGTCTGCTTCTCCCTCTGACCCTCCTCCCTCTCATTCTCTCTGTCTTGAATAAATAAGTAGAATCTTTAAAAAAAAAAAAAAAACTAATGATGTAATGTATGGTGATTAACACAACATAATAAAAAAAAGAAGCAAAAAAAAAAAGAATTGCCTCCTTTCCATTTCTGCTTCATTCAGTTCCAACCCACGTATATTCTTCCAATAGTTTCCCAAAATGAAAATAGCTTTGCTACTTTGTGCTATGTAGTAAACACAGGACATTGTGAAACAAACAAAATATTTAATACAATAAGGATTTTTTCTAAACCACTAATAGCCATTAGTCTTCTCTTTAGAAACATACTAGTATTCACATATGATTTTTCACAGCTGGTTTGTAGCTTGCATTTTTAAAGTTAAATGTCATGAACACATTTCTATGATCATAAATATAGCTTTGGAGCATTACTTCTAATGGCTCATAGTATTCCATTGTATCCATATACTATAATGTCTAACAGAAATGACTTCATGATAGACATTTATATTGTTTCCAGTTTTGCTCTGTAATAAGTAATGTGGCAATAAATCTACTTCAACATTCTAAATATCCTGTACATGTATTTTTATTTAACTGTCTATTTTTGCAACTTATTATTTTTGAAGTGAAGTTATTAGGACAGATGGTGTGTGTTTTTATTTTTGATTCACTAATAGTATCGGCAATTTTAATTTCATAAGATACTCATTTTTCCTAAACCACTGTTAAACCAAAGTATTGATCTTTTCCAAGCAGATAAGTGAAAAATACGATCTCATTCCTGTTTCAATTTGCTTTTCTTTGATTATTATTGATATATTTTGCATTTCTCTTTTTTTAAGATTTCATTTATTTAGTTGAGAGAGAGAGAGAGAGAGAGAGAGAGAGTGAGAGAGAGCACAAGCAGGGAGAAGAGGGAGAAGCAGATTCCCTACGAACAGGGAGCCCGATGCGGGGCTCGATCCCAGGACCCTGAGATCATGACTTGAGCCGAAGGCAGACGCTTAACCAACTGAGCCACCCAGGCACCCCGACTCTTTATATTTCTCTTCTTGTAAGTAACTATTTGTAAACTTGGCCCACTCCACTATGAAAGTGTTGATTTTTTTCATTGACTTAAGGAGTTCTTTATACAGCAAGATCATTAATATTTTGTCTAGTATATATGTTATGAATATTTTCCCAGTATGTTATTTGCCTTTTAAATTGTTTAAAATATCTTTTGCCATCAAATGTTTGAAATATTTTATAGTCAGAGTGACCATCTTTTTACCTTATGATTCCTGGTTTTCTTGTCACACTTAGAATGGCCTTCCCAAGAATAGAAAAAACATTCATCCTAACTTTTTAAGAATGTTCATGGAGTCATTATTTATATTTATATATTTGATCCATCTGGAATTTATTTTGGTATGATTAAAGTAAATACTTAGTTTAATTTTTTCCCCCTCAATTTGTAGAGTCATGCCAGCACCACTTTTTGCCTAATACATGGCTTTTCCACTAGCTGATCCAAAATGCTACTTTTATCATGTACTAAACACCATGATAGATTAGAAAGACTGTGGACATAGTGGCAAAGCAGTTTAGTGCTAGAATTAGAAAAACTCAATGTTCACACTGACGAGCTGTTAACTCTGGACAAGTTCCTAAATCGATCTAGGCCTCAGCTTCCTTTTCTAAAGTGTGGAGACAATAATGCCTCCTAAAACCACACAAGGATGAAGTGATAAAAACTGTGCCGAACACTCAGTCAGGCATCTGGCACAATGAACATTTCAATAAAATTATTTCCTAGCTGGACTTGGACTTATTATTAGATTTTCTTTCCAGTCCTATCATTCCCATGGTAAGTATAATTACAGTACAACCCTGTAATAAGTTACTCTTAATGATTAGGTTTCATACCTACTGAGGCAAGTGTCTTGCATTAATTTTTTTCTTAGAATTACCCAGGCTTTATTATATGATTATTCTTTAGGAAATAGTTATCTCCCTTGAAGTAACTTGAGTGGTGTAATTAAAACAACAATAATTATTTAATCTCTCTGAGCTACAGTTCAAGTACTTATGAATGGCATGGAATACCTACTCCTTATAGCTTTGGGGAGGGCTGGATATTACGGTAAATAAGTGAGTGGCCCGATGCAGTGCCCGAAGCAGAGAAGAAGTTCAAGAATAGGTAGTATTGTGATGATTGTCATCTTGATTGTCATCTCCCATGATATTCAGGCAAATTATTACCATAAGAGCTTTATGTTTTAGAAAGTGACAAGCAGAATTCTGGATTGATAACAATTACTGTGCAACAGTCAATTCCAATTGTAAACATAAACTGAACTAGACAAGAAGATTCCTGAAGGGCCTACAACATGGGATTAGTACTACAGGGGCTGCCTTTGATACAATAATTAGAAAACCTTTGCTGGAGGAGGAGGAAAGAGCGGGCGTTTCAACTTTCATTACTCCACGGGGCCCAAGACAAAACAAAAACTTGGTGCTAAAATTGCAAATATCTAGGTTGTATTTTGTAGACCTTGATGCAAGGGTATGTGAGTAGGGGTATGAATGAGGGATGATGTGGAGAGCATTTGTTACTCCTTGGAATATTGTGTCTACAAGGTAAATATGCACACTTTTAAGGATGTTTATGGACTCAAAATTGAAATGGCTTTGAGAAAACTGATTAAATGAGCCATTTCCTGAGAGTAAGAAGACCTCTGGGAATAATGAAAGTTGCTGGCCTGCTCCCCTTCCTTCCTTCTTTCCTTCCTTCCTTCCTCCCTTTCTTCCCTCCTTCCTTCCCTCACTCATCCATTCAACAAATAGGGCCTCCTTTTACAATTCCCTGTCATTAAAAAAAAAGAAAATATTTACTGTCTTCCTTTACCTCTGAGAGAAGGGAAAGGAAAGAATTTCAGAACTCTAGTCAAGATAAATATCAAATGTATTATTATTTTTAATGACTCTTCCAGGGGAGGGGAGTTCCTCATCCAAACCACCCACACAAAATACCTAAAGTACAGTATCTTCTCAGTGTGAGCATAAATCTACTAGTTACGAAGTAAAAAAGCAGAAATAAGAAACAAGTGCCAAACTCCAGTCTTTCTTTCTTTCTTTCTTTCTTTCTTTCTTTCTCTCTCTCTTTCTTTCTTTCTTTCTTTCTTTCTTTCTTTCTTTCTTTCTTTCTTTCCTTTCTTTCTTTCTTTCTTTTTTCTTTCTTTCTTTCTTTTTTCTTTCTTTCTTTCTTCTTTCTTTTTCTTCCTTCCTTTTCTCTTTCTTCTTTCCTTCCTTCCTTCTTTCTTTTTTCTTTTTCCTTTCTTTCTTTCTTTCTTTTTTTTTTTTTTTGGTAATTTTCTATAACCAACGGATATCAGATTGTAAGAGTTTAAAATGCCTACCGTACACTGTGTAATATGCTATCCGGGTAAATCTAAATGTGGCAGGCAGTCACCTTACTTTTCGGTTCTGAGGTTATGTTCATGAAGAGATCTGCAGTTGGTATCACATTGCACAAGCTCCTGGAGCTTGGGAGAGAATAATGACACGAATCAATAATGCTGTCTGGGAAATGGCTTAGAATAAAATATTACAGAAGGACACGAACATCACCCAGGGGGAGACTTCAGTGTTGATTAAATATGGCTGCCTCAGCTCTCTTCCATGCAGTGACAGATGGGGAAGGAGTGCTTACTTTGGCTTTTGCTGCATTCTTCTGAACTAGGGTTACTCAGGTAGCTTGAACAGGGCGGTGTATGCCAGCTCCTTTAGCTTCGCTGCATTTGGTTGCCCCCTGCAGGCCAAAACTGCACACACAGGCAAAGAATTCCCCCACTGCTCTTCAACAGAACCCACAGCTTACAGTAAGTTTCGAAATCTCTGATTCTCTTCAAAACATCCTTGCGAAAAGAAATACATTTAAAAAACACTCACACAGAGTTCTTTTCACCAATCTCCACATCCCAAAGAAAACAAAAGTTCAGTTCACTGAAGTTAACAAAACAGGTTAAATTGTGTAGAAAAATTAACAAAATACTCCAAATAAAAGTGAGAATTTGGGGCGCCTGGGTGGCTCAGTCAGTTAAGCGGCTGCCTTCGGCTCAGGTCATGATCCCAGGGTCCTGGGATCCAGTCAGGCGTCTGGCTCCTTGCTCAGCAGGGAGCCTGCTTCTCCTTCCGCCTGCCGCTACCCCTGCTTGTGCTCTCTCTCTCTTACAAATAAATAAAATCTTTTTAAAAAATGAGAATTTAAAGACTATCTAGATAAATGGCAACTTTAAATCACACTTGAATGCATAAAAAAAGAATGAACACAAATTTGCACTTCTAGTGTCAATAAATCATTCTTTCTTATTTTCTCCACATATAAACTGTTTTAAAAAACATATCCTGCAATGCCACAATCAGGAAATCTAGTGTTTTCCTTCCATTTTATCAGACTCTACTCTGAACTTATCATGGTGCTAAGCTAAAAAAAAAAAATCAGCACCATTTATTCTACAATATCATGTATCCTACCATCTTAACTCAGTGGGCTGCCTTTATTTTGGCCTTTCATAGAGGCTAAATTTATTTTTAAAACAAACAAAAAAAACCCTTATTTTATTCATGGGAGTGAAAAATGTGGGTGGCAGAGGAATTAGCCTTCAGTAGTCTGGACACTGAATTTCCTCTGTGTGTGAATGCTTGTGTCTCTGGGTACCCTGTGATTGTAGACACAGGTCCAGAAATGCTTGCTGCCTACTCAGCTCTGTTATAAATTTGACTGAAACCATTAGCTAGAATGTAATGAATTCCATGTGTCAGTCTTACTTGGCATTAAAAAAAATAGGATTTTTAGAACACATAAGTGATATACCCACTCTGGATGATATACATTTTGTTTGTTTGTTTTTGGAACTAGGATTCCTTCCACACACAGATTTTAAACAGTCAAATGGACATTTACATATTAACTGTTAGTTATAACTCCTGCTTTATAAATTTACACTTTCAGCCACTTTTTCCAGTATCTTACTCCGTGGGAATTACTGAAGCAGGAAAACAGATTAACTTCTTCTGGCCACTGACACCTAGAAACTTTTTGTCAATAATTAGGCATACTAGAGATGCTTCCTCAAATGTTGTACTCCTCGAAATTTTTATTACAAATAGAAAGCATTTTCTTCAATCTAATTCATAAAAACTCAAGCTTATTATGTGTTCTTTTACCATTCTTATGGCCTAGAAACAGTCTGTTGTAAATAAATGACCTTTATTCAGAAGTTTCTTTTCCCCAGTACCATAAATAAAAACTGAAGAAGAATCTCCCAGAACTCGAAAACACGGAAGGATTTTAAATCTCTATTAAATTGGCCACTCCCAAAGGTTTCTAACTCAGATACTTAGGTAAAGATAGTAAGTTGCATCTTTTAACAAAAAAATTTTCTCTAAAAGTAAAATCGTGCTCCTTTAAAATATGTACATACACAAATACAAGAAAGTACCGACCTCTCCCGTACAACATACACTGCTTATTCTTGATTATCAGACATTTCGAAAGAAAACAATATTGGAAAGCCAATTTTGCATTATTTTAAATTGAACAAAAATTAAAATGTGCTACCTAATAACCCCAAGACACCGATCAAATCATTAACACAATGACTCCTAAATATAGGTAACAAACTAGCAAGTTAGAATATAAGATGTTGGAAACATCTATTCTTAATTACTGAATAGTTAATTTTGCTGTTGACACACAGTTGCCTTGTGAAGTAGGGTGGCCTTCCTTTACACCGGCAGCGTTGATTCTGATACCAACTGTGTTTGCAATACAACATGAGTCTCTTCCCGTACACTCATGAGATTGGTCAAACAATTTTTTTCTTTACAAACATTATTAAATAATGTTGAGGAGATATGCATGTTTCGTTATTGAAAACCAGGAAGCATCGTCATGGGAAAGTGATGAAAGGGAGGAGCTGGGGAAGAGTTTACCTCTATCACCAGTGTGATCCAGTAACTCAGTGGGCTGCCTGATCTTCTTCTTACAGAAGAACAGCAAGCCCAAGCTGGAGCGCCTTGTGATTACAGTAGCACGCCAGGCCATGGTCATCTATATTCGTTTCCTGGGTGGCTTAAAACGACAGAACTGTATTCTCTCACAGTTCTGGAGGTCAGCAGTCCAAAATCAAGATGTCAGTGGGGGCTTTCCTTCTGAGGCTCCATAGAAGAATCTGTCCTATGGCTCCCTCCTAGCTTCTGGCGGCTGCCGGCAACTCTTGGCATTCCTTGGCTTGTAGACACATTGCTCCAGTCTCTGCCTCTGTCTTCACATTTCCTTCTCCCTTCTCCTCTCTTATAAGCACACTTGTCATTGGATTTAGAACACATCCTAACCCACGATGACCTCCTCTTGAATTCTCTAACTTAATTACTTCTGCAAAGACCTTTTTTCCAAGTAAGTTCAGATTCAAAGATTCTATGTTGACATATCTTCTTGGGAGGTGGGGGCACCATTCAACCCACTGTACTCTCCAAGCTTGAATTTATATAACATATCGTGGCTACTGGAAATCATACCCACAGGGGCAAGGCAGCCCTCTGTCACAAGTTTTCATCCCTTCAAGCCACAGCCTCCATTGTCATTGTCATTTGCTGAATCAAAGAGGGACCAAAACCTCATTTAAATCTTCACTGGAGGAATGAATTCAATATGTAATGAATTCAATAGGATTTCTTTGTACTTCCTCAGTGTATATATCTAAAAATGAGCTGAAAAGTCAGGAGCCAGAGAGCCTTCCTAGGAGTGACCCTGTGGCAGGAACCATGTGGGGTCTCTATGGAAACATGTCAAGAATTCCTGTGGTTTTCTGATTTTTTTTTTTTTTTTTGCCTAGAAACTGCTTATAATGGACCGCCATTAAAGTGGTAAATAGAAATCATTCTACTTGAGAAATCACATGTAGGCAAAACAAACAAATAAACAAAAAAAACAAGGAGTGGGGGCGCCTGGGTGGCTCAGTTGGTTGAGCCTCTGACTCTTGGTTTCAGCTCAGGTCATGATCTCAGGGTCCTGGAATGGGGCCCTGGTTCCAGGCTCCGAGCTCAGCGAGTCTGCTTAAGGATTCTCCCTCTCCCTCTGCCCCTCCCCCACAAAATAAATAAATAAATCTTTTAAAAAATTTTTAAAAAACAAAGAGTGACCAAAGAAATCACGTTTGATGGCTCACTAGATTTTAGCACTTGCAACTAAGATGGAAATTAGAGTCCTTATGCCCACCAAGAAAATGAGCAAACAGGATTGACCCAGTTTTTATTCGTGTGTAAAATAAAATTAACTCAGGATGTTTACAGCTGTGGGTAGATGAAGAGTTTATACATGTTCATAAGTGCATACACTTATCTATACACTGCCCATGTGTAATTTACAAATATTCATGGATGTTGCTATTGAAGCGTTTTGTTCTTATCAATTGACTTTGCAGTTCTGAGGTACCCCCACCCCCTGCGTCTTTCTTTTTCTTCTTTTTTTATTTTTTTAAATAAAGTTTTCTTTCAAGTCCTCTACTATTACTGTGTTTCGGCCATCAAAGTCCCCTCGTAGCCATTTTCATTTACCTTGTGACTCTGACCCTTTGTGAAGCTGAGCATTTTCAGAGTAAGCCGATCCTGCAGGTCCCCAAGGATGTTATTCTCATTTATTCACTCAGCCCTTTGAATGGAGCAGCCCTCACTTGGCAGCCG
Organism: Mirounga leonina; assembly: GCF_011800145.1. NCBI lineage: Eukaryota > Metazoa > Chordata > Mammalia > Carnivora > Phocidae > Mirounga > Mirounga leonina. The sequence continues at coordinate 85,421,374 of NW_023270807.1, read as the reverse complement.
TTCAGCAGACCAAGATTCAAAGAGCACACAATCCTTTTTCTTCCAAGGGCCTTTCAAAACCTGGTCCGAGGCTTGTCGAGGAGCTTTAATGGATGTCAGTCATTTAGCATGTTACATTTCATTCATGGCTGCCAGGGAACGTGATGACTAGAGAAGGAATCAAAGAAAACAGGCAGACAATAGGGGTAAGGGATAATTTTCCAAGCCTTTTGTGATGTGACACTATAGAGGGCATTTTTGAGCTGCCATTACTCATGATGAGGGAGTTAAAACAGAGGAGTTAATGTATTTGTATTTAAAGCCCCACCAAAGCCTCCCAAACAACTTTAGAGCCAGGATTTCAGGAAACTAGGGATCAATTTGAAACATGGGTGCTCTGGATCAGAGACAGCTGTTCGTGGGGCCCTCCTTGTCACCCCCCCAGGTGGGTGATGGAGGGATGGAGTCCCTTTTGTGCCATCTGCATGGACACCTCTGACAGCTGACTCTCCTTTTCTGAACTTCAAAATGTTTGGGGACAGGCTCTGGGGACCAGCAATAAGACAGGGAAGCTCACTGACAGTCCCAGGAGGCAGAGAAGAGGGAATGAAGGTGAAAGCACAGGGCTGGGTACCTCTGTACCTGCCAACTGGTGTGTCACAGATGGGCTAAAATTACTGACTGGTCAATTATCTGATTAAAGAGAGCCTTTCGCTTGAGGCTTTTTTTTTTTTTTTTTTTCTATCCAGACTGAAATCTAAACCTTCCAGAAAGTTACCAAAACTTTTTCTTTTTTTTTTTAACTTGGGCATAATCAACAGTTGCAGGGTGGGGGGAACGATAAAAAGGTACAGGGAGAAACACTTTGTTACTGGCTATAGGCCATAAATTGTTCTGGGATTTTCTTTTCTTTCTCTTCTTCTCTCTCTCTCACTCTCTCTCTCTTTTTCCCTCCTCTTGGGTCCAACAGCAATGTTATGAACTTACTGGAAACTACTGGTATCAGATTTAATCTTTCTTATCTTCACACACAGAACTACCAGGCTGATTGTATTTTTTAATTAATAGAATCAATTGATTAAAAAAGGTACCAGTGTTGCCCAAAAGCAATTTGTTTTTTATTAGTTTTACAATTGCATTGAAATCCTTTTAAATTGTAGAGTTCATGAATTATGCCTCTGTCAGGCAGCATCAGAACTTGTCTTTATGGCTCTCGGATTCCACAAAGGCTGTTGTGGTTTGAAAATAACAGAACAATGGGTTGCTGCTTCCCCAGCCGGTTAATGACTTGCCCCATAGTTAAAGGCCCCAAACCGCACAGGGCAAGCGGGCTGAGCCACCCGGGCCAGGGCGGCCGGACTGGAGTGTGCAACCACAGGCAAACCATGCCACCGCCATTATCCAAAACATGCTGAGCTGACTTCTTGAGATTTTATTAATAATTTCTCCATAGTTTATGCTGCCCTGTTTGTTATCTAAAAAGGGAAAGAAAAAAAAAAGACATTGCAAAGTTGTGGAGTCAGCAAACAGCAATGCACAGGAAAAAGTTAAAATGCCAGAGCGAAAGCCAAGAAAACAGTCTTAATCCCTAGACTGAACACCGGGTGTGGGGGCTGTGGAGAGGGATCCAAAAAATCATGGAGAGAAGGAGGAGAAAAAGCAGGAGGAGAAGGAGCAGGAGGAAGAGGAAGAGAAGGAGAAAGAGGAAAAAGAGGAGGAGGAGGAGCAATAGAAGGGGGACAGTGGGGCATGGGAGGGAGGCAAGCAGAGGGAGGCAGGAATCAAAGAAGTGAAAGTCTCATCTACACAATGTCCATTTCTCAGTTCACAAATTAATGACCTAGTCTTCCCCAATGAAGCATTTACATTAAAGAATACAACAGTCACTCATACACCTGCACAAAAATCTTCAGAAAACCCTATCAAGACGGATGCCAACAACAGTACATTTTATTTAGCCTGTTCTTTTCACACAATGTTTCTACTCTATAAGCCCCAAGAAAATCCACAGGCAGCTGCAACTTCATCTTTTGTAATTTAATGCAACACCTTCATGATTTTCGTGATAGAGCAAACATTATTAGTGTTTACCTCTTTCTCTCCAGGATACATTTTCCCACACAAGTTACGATGGGGTAACAGCCTGACCGATGCCTGTCACGCTAGATCGGCAGCTATTGTGATCTGAGTCACAAATCAGCCTGGAGAAAGGATGTCGGCTACAGTTGCTGACGGTGACTTTGATTTAAATGGATTTTACTGTTTTCATCTACCTACCGTGTCCCCTTTACTAAAAAATTAAGAGATGGTAAAAAGATGGTAAAAGCAGAAAGATGTGTAAAATGGAAGTGTAGCATCGCACTGTGTGTGTGTGTGTGAGTGTGTGTGTGTAGAGGGAGCCTCAGCTTTATGCCCCAAAGGCATAGAGTATCCTGAGTGGGTGGTATCATGGAAATGAAAATGGGCTTTAGTTACTAAAGAGGAAAAACTGACCCAAGGCCCCGGCTATGTTTCTTATAAGAAATAAACAAGAGTATTGCCATTGGTTCTACCTCTGACTTAAAAGGACTTTGCAGCCCTGACTCTCTCCTACGGCTCGCAGGTGAGCACACAGACCCTGCCCAGCTCTCCTCGCAGCCAGGGACTCGCTAGTACTGAGTCATCTTGTTCATAAATAACTTGAATTATTAGAAAAGCATTTTATTCCAAGAACCTATTCATTTTTCGTTCTGTAACTCTGCAGAAAAATCTACCTCCTCTTCTGGAGCCTTTGAAATTTTTAACACAACTTGTCATTTTCTTGGGTTAAATGAACACATTTCCCCAGTTACTCCTTATATGATATGGTTTCCAGACCCTTCACGGTCCCTCCTTTGAACATGTTCCAGTTTGCTGTCAACTTTTCTCTTAAAATGTGGTGCCCAGGACTCAATACAGCGCTTCCTGTGTGACCAGCAGTGAATGAGGTTAGACTAATAATTCCCTTGATGTGAATGCTGTATTTCAATTAATAGAGTATATGACTGAGTTAGGTATTTAGGAACAGATACACACTCTTGGGTTACATGAACTTGCCTTAAAACCCCCAATTTTTTTTTTTACATTTATCACCAAATCATATTTTTACCATTCTCCATGTGAGGCATTGATTATTTAAATCTAAATGTAAGATTTTCTTCATTTATCCTGTTGCATTTCCACTTCTTTGGTGCAACCAACCTTTCTAGCATATAAAATACTTCTAGTGAATTCTTTTTGTTTTCAAATTCATTAGCTAATCCTCCTAAATGTGTGTCACTCACAATTTTGATAAAACTTCCTTCTTTGTCCAAGGCATTGAACAATAGATGAAAGATAAGCACCTTTACTGATAAAGAATTTAATGAAGTTACCTGACACCTAGCATTTATGAAATATTAGCTGTTAACATCATTAAAACCTTTCAGAGTCCTTCCTATGGTGGACATCATGCCCATAACTCATAAAGACTTGTAAAAAGGGCGGGGGGCAGAGAAACAGAAATATTATAAAGGAAAGAGAAACAAGAACTTGAAAATCAAGATACCCATGAGAAAGCCACATTGCTGTCCCCATGGTTCAGCTCCTGGGTGGCGTTCAGCAGTCTGGTCCAACTCATACCCTCAGAGATTCCCCTGAAATGCGTTCCCTTTTGCTCCTGGGTTTCTATTTCCACCACTGTGAAAAAATAAAAGTGAGAACTAGTAAATAATTTAGAGTGTAAGTCCAAAATTTTGTATTTTCTTCCAGTAAACAATATTCTCACCAGGTCTTTATCAGTAAAATGGAGGACAGAAGTGGCTGTTAGAAGAATTATTCATTTGTGCTTTAAATAAATAACTCAGTATTTTTATGGTGCCATGATAACAAATTACAGGATGTTTCCTGCTGATTCCAATTGCATCTTAAGCATTTACTTGTGGCATATTCCCTTCAGTGCAATATCACAAAGTTTAATACTATACCTTTTGAAAAATATTTTTAAAATATTATCGAAACAACTGAAAAAGTCCTGAAATCTGGTAAGTGCTGTAATTTTTTTTATTATTCTGTTCCTTCAGTATATCTACTCTTGTTCTTTATTTATACACAAAGTAGATACAAAGTATATAAATAGTCTTTACAGTGTGTGTTTCTGGTACATATTAAATAAGTCCAAATAAATGAAGGTTTTATAAAGTAACATACTACCTCTTCTTGTCTATTTCCTAATTGCCTATTTATGTTGTTGATAAAGGCAAAGATAGTATTAATTTTTAGGAAAATAGGATTTATAATATGGAAGGAATATAGATCTTGTATTTGTAAACTTTAGACCACTAAAAAAGTTAAATTATATAGCAAAATTAATCAGGATCCTAGAAGCAAATGAGGAGGGTGATAGATGGTATTTATTTATCCAAAAATAAATGTAAAATTTACATTTCTACCGATTTCTTATATTTTTCCACTGCTTAAGGTATTCAACAACCTGATTTCTAAAAGACTGATTTTCTATCCATGTCTATATTTTCCATCTGAAAAATAATTTTATATGAAAAAATAAAGTTCTAATTATGCAACATTTGAATACTTCAAAGTGGTCTCTTAGCTTATGAGAAACATAGACACACATGCGCTTTCTCAGGTAGGATGGAATAATGTTAAAGAGTAATAAAAATACAAGGATGTGATATTTTTTTAAGAGCCCCATGGCTGAAAGAGATGGTAGAAAGGGCTCTTTATCATATATGGCTCCAGATCATCTATGTC